>NC_057804.1:207308281-207608281 GCF_018294505.1 Triticum aestivum | reverse complement strand
ACCGAGTTCTATGTATGTTGTCCAATGACTCGATACTACCACACATTGGGATCCTTAATTGACTCTCTCGGCTTATTAACCAACTTGATCTCTGTCCAGGAGTCGCAACTAGTTTCTGGTGTTTGTAGGTAGTGCTATTTTTCTACCAAGTGGCACCCGGCAGGGTGGGCTTGGGACAGACTAGGCACACGTGGCCTGGTGTACCGAGTGGCACCCGGTTGGTGGGCTCGGGAACCCTGCTCACATCGTTTGGGGCCGTGAGCGACACCCCGGCCGGATCTCCTTGCGGATGGAACCCGAATAGGCGATAAACCTGGGCTAGAGTCTTGTGTGGTTAGTCAGGTCGTGGCCGACACCCTCGCCAGGCTTCCGCTTGAAGGTTGTCGAGATACATGACGTGTACATGGCGGTAAGTGGCGAGAGCGTGTGTGAAGAAGTACACCCCTACAGGGTTAACATGATCTATTCGAATAGCCGGGTCCGCGGTTATGGACTTCTTGGATGCTTACATGGTACATAGACAAATTGAAGTGGATACTCTAAAATGCTCAAGACAAGTGTGAGTGCTATGGATGGCCTTCTCGTAGGGAGACGGGGATGAATCCATAGTAGTGTATTGTGTGGTGATTAGTGGACTCGTGTACGTTGTCTCACCTCAAGAGTTTCTGGTAGTCGTAGAACAGGATAGCCACAGAGTTAAAGCTGGCTTGCTGCAACTAAACCCCACATTACCCTCTTGATACCAATGCATGTATGATAGGATCTGATGTAAGTCTTGCTGAGTACCTTTGTACTCATGTTGCTTTATTTATGTTTTTGCAGCGGAGACTTCGGTCTTATTAGTGTTCTCGTGGACTTCGACGAGTAGCTTGTACCTCAGCTACGATCTTGATCGGACGTTGTAGATAGTCAGGTTTTTAGCCTTTTTCATTTGTAGATGTCTGTACTCGGACATGTAATGCTTCCGCTTGTTGCTTGATTGCTCTGAATGTTGGGTCATGTGACCCCTGTTTGTAATAAATGCTATGATGGCTCTTCTGAGCCTTTATCTATATGAGTTGTTGAGTTATGCTGTGATGCCATGTTGTACAGCACATACTTGCATGTTATGCGTACGTGTAATGTGTATTGCTATGTGTGGGATCTGACTATCTAGTTGTTTATCCTTAGTAGCCTCTCTTACCGGGAAATGTCTCCTAGTGCTTCCACTGAGCCCTGGTAGCTTGCTACTGCTCCGGAACACTTAGGCTGGCCGGCATGTGTCCTTCTTCGATCCTGTGTCTGTCCCTTCGGGGAAATGTCACGCGATGAATACCGGAGTCCTGTTAGCCTGCTACAGCCCGGTTCACCGGAGTCCTGTTAGCCCAGTGCTACAGCCTGGATTCACTCGCTGATGACCGACACGTTCGATGCTGGGTCATGGATGCTTGTCCCTGTAAGTTAGTGCCACTTTGGGTTTACGACTAGCCATGTCAGCCCGGGCTCTTTATCATATGGATGCTAGCGACACCATCATATACGTGTGCCAAAAGGCGCAAACGGTCCCGGGCAAAGGTAAGGCGACACCCGTGGGGATATCGTGCGTGAGGCCGCAAAGTGATATGAGGTGTTACATGCTGGATCGATGTGGCATTGAGTCGGGGTCCTGACACTATGACTTTTGAAATCGGTGGCGCCGGGTAGGAAGAACCGGTGTGACCGATTTTGGCTTTAGGTTTAGGTCATTTGTGGATGTGAGAAAGTAGCTGAGGGTTTTGGAGCATATCACTAAGCACATGAAGCAAGAGGCTCATTAAGCAACACCTCATCCCTCCTTGATAGTATTGGCTTTTCCTGTAGAATCAATGTGATCTTGGATCACTAAAATATTAAATGAAGAGTCTTGAGCTTTTGAGCTTGAGCCAATCCTTTGTCCTTAGTATTTTGAGGGATCCACTTTCATCATCCATGCCATGCCATTCATTGAGCTTTACTGAAATAATAGTCTTGGAATAGCATTAGCTCAATGAGCTATATGTTGTTATGAATTACCAAAACCACCTAGGGATAGTTGCACTTTCAGGGGGCAATAAGAAGGGTCCGGCACAGTCCGGCGACCGGCCGGACATGCTGACGGGCCTTCTGGAGCAAGCTGCTCTTTCAGAGGATCACCGTTCGTTAATGGCCACGGTGCTTGAGACGATTTCATCCGCCACAAGCGGGTTGAATGAAGCTTTTATGATCCTGCTCAAAGGCTTTGAGGTATGTAATGAAATAAATATTTTTTTGGTTTGTAGCGCACGCGCTAGGTGTGCTCTGTATAGATAGTAGCCCGCCAGACTCTGGTTGCCAGCCCTAGGCGGCAAACGGAGGATCACTCTCTTAAGTAATGATCGCACTGCATTCATGCGCAGGTGGAGAAGGGTCCAGCGGCAGGCCGGACCGCTAAAGTCGTCGAGCTGAGGTGACAAATTGAAGTTGTGGGCGCCGACATTACGCTTGTGAACGAACGGCTTAACGAGTCACAGAGTATGTGCTCTGTTTTCCTTATTTGATATAGGAAATATTAAGAGAAGCATAATGTTAATGTGATATGCTTCGGCTGCAGGCGGAGCTGCTGTCGTGGAGGCCCTGAGGGCGGAGCTTGCCGTAGCCAAGGAACAAGCCCGGGCTAGCATTGCGGCTACCCTAAAGGCGGCCGAAGATTTGAGAGCCGAACAGGCTGCTCATCGCCGAATCAAAGGTAAAATAGCCGAGATGGCCGTGGAGCTGAAAAACGCCGCCGGCCTGTATGAGCTCCTTGAAAAGGAGAATCAGGCGAAGTCGGCTGACCTAAAAGGGCCCTTGATGCGGCCAAGGAGACGCGTTCCAAAATTGGGGATGTGCGGGAGGAGCTTGACAGGCCGGAGAAATCGCGGCTGGAAGCCCCTATTTGTTGCGGATGAAGTTCTTAGATCCAAAGTACACTCCTCTGGATCGGCGCTAGAGCCCTGCAGACGCGTATGCGGATCTGGCAAAGAGTACGGCTGATGCGGCCAAGTTTTTCAAGGATAAAAAAGATAGTGAAGTAGAAAGGTTGTTCTGGTCGGAAATCACTGCTCCAACACGCCCCTTGCCATTGAGTGAAAGTAGGGCCGCTGTGGCCTAGCTCCATAGGTTGTCCAATCTTGCAATGAGGTCTATAATAGACTATATATGGCCGAAGGGGCCGATGTCGGACAGTTATTTTGGTTTAGTGCAACAATTCCTTGGCGCCGTATCATGAATCGATGCCATGAAGAGGTCGGCGTGTTAGAGGGTGCGCGGATGGCTCTTACCCGTGTTAAAACATATTGGGCAGATATGGAGGCCACCATCATTGCAACCCAGAATCTGGCGGGAAGCCAGGATCCAGCCGAGCACGACTTGGAGCAGGTAACAGAAGGTGCTCGTTTAATAGAGGCTCAGTGCCCGAAGAGTATCATGTTCGAGTGACAAATCGTTCCATTGTAAAAACAATTGTATTTCAATTATAGAGGCTATGTTTATACTTTCGCCCGAAAGTATTATTGTGCCCCCTGTGCGGCCGTTTGATGTATATATAACCTGAAAGTTAGCAGTCGTTGGCTTAAGCCCCCACGCATATAATACGGGGGTGTTCGCAAAAATATGCGTAATCACACTTGATCCAACGTCTTGGTCCATTAAGGAGGTGATCGCATGTCGAACTAGGCAACCGGACTATATAGCTTTAACACTTTCACTTAGCCATAGGAGTTTGACGGTGGGGCTACTATGTAGCCCCTGGTACCTTCGCATGCATCCGGATACGGGTGCGTGTGTACATGACCGGGAAACGTCCCTTTGTTAATGCGGAGGAATCCTAAACATTTTGATGAGTCCTCGATTGGTTGACCAGTCTCTCGTTATATCATGACAATCAGTTTTCGGCTTTCTCTACTAACGTGCTCATCCGGAATAACCAGGGCACAATCGCAGTAGTTCTCGTTTGGCCGCCTTAGCCGATAGAAGCGGAACATAAGGCAGCAAACCCAGGAGCCGGGAAAACCCAACATTTGACCAAAGACATGATTTGGAGTTTATGCATATAAGGCCAAACTCGCGACGCCGAACACACCTGAGGGTATTCTGACTTTATAACATATGCTGGGCTGAGTAGTGCCCCTGATTATGAACCCTGTATTTCCAGGTACATGCGGTAGTCTTTCGTGGCGAAATGCCAATCACGCCAGTATCCCCTGTGGGTGTATAGAATACCCATGGGATGTCAAGCAACAAGAGACAAGAAAGAAGGTTTACACAGGGGCTTAATCTAAAGAGAAACCTTTGAGCAGGGCCCTGTTGCACATCTGCACCTTTGTCTCTGTTGTGCCGTGTCCTGGTAGGGTGTCGCATGAATGGTGTATGCAAAGAGGAAAACTCATGTAAAAGAGTACGGCGTAATCATGCGAAGAGTTGATTATTATCAATGGATAGTAGAGGTGTAAGACATTGTCTTGTTAGTAAGGTCAACCAAAAAGCTGGGCTTTATTGCATGTTTGCAGCCCCTGGTGCCCTCTATGGGGTTACATGTATAGCACCCAGCTCAGGTTTATCTGGGCTATTGCCGAGAGTGGTGTGCCGGACTCGTCTAACCGTGTCCATGGTCTTAACGACCGATCATGCGTTCTGATAGGAGAGGCCGCTTAGTGTCTAGCTGCCAGGGCCATCGCATACTCTTCCGCACGTAAGGAACGCTCTGTATTTCTGCTGACGGTGATGATGCCACGTGGACCGGGCATCTTGAGTTTAAGGTAGGCATAGTGCGGTACTACGTTGAAGCGAGCGAAGGATGTTCTTCCGAGCAATGCATGATAACCACTTCGGATGGGAGCGATGGTGAAGAGTACTTCTTCGCTTCTGAAGTTGTCCGGAGAACCGAATATCACCTCTAATACGAGGGAGCCCCTGCAGCGGGCCTCAACGCCTGGTATCACCCCTTTAAAGGTGGTGTTACTTTGGCTGATTCTAGATGGGTCTATCCCTATCCTGCGGACAATGTCCTGATATATTAGATTGAGACTACTGTCGTCGTCCATGAGGACACGAGTGAGATGGTATCCATCGATTATTGGGTCGAGCACCAAGGCAGCCGATCCTCCGTGCCGCATACTAGTCGGGTGGTCCCTGTGATCAAAGGTGATTGGGCAAGCCGACCAGGGGTTGAGTTTGGGGGCGACGAGTGAGGGAGTCCTGGATTAGGGGGTATCCGGACAGCCGGACTGTGTACAATGTCCGGACTACTGAAGCATGAAGATACAAGACTCAAGACTTCGGCCCGTGTCCGGATGGGACTGTCCTTTGCGTGGAAGGCAAGCTTGGCCATCCGGATATTGTGTTTCCTTCCTTGTAACCGACTCCATGTAAACCCTAGTCCTCTCCGGTGTCTATATAAACTGGAGAGGTTGGTCCTTAGAAGGCCAATCACAATTAGGATCATACCATCATAGGCTAGCTCTTAGGGTTTAGCCTCTACGATCTCGTGGTAGATCTACTCTTGTACTACCCATATCTTCAATATTAATCAAGCAGGAAGTAGGGTTTTACCTCCATCAAGAGGGCCCGAACCTGGGTAAACATATGTGTCCCTTGCTTCCCGTTACCATCAGCCTTGACGCACAGATCGGGACCCCCCTACCCGAGATCCACCACTTTTGACACCGACATTGGTGCTTTCATTGAGAGTTCCTCTGTGTTGTCACCTCAAAGCTCGATGGCTCCTTCAATCATCAACAACACGGTCCAGGGTCAGACTTTTCTCCTCAGACAGATCTTCGTGTTCGGCGGCTTTGCCCTGCGAGCCAATTCGCTTGGCCATCTGGAGCAGATCGGCAGCTACACCCCTGGCCATCAGATCAGGCTCGGAAACCTGAACAACACGGCAGACATCTGCGGAGACTTGATCTTCGACGGATTCGAGCCTATGCTAGGAGCACCGGACAGTCACGACAGGCATGGCCTAGACCTACTATCGGACAACTCTTGGGATATCACTCCTGCAGTAGCCCCGAACTCAAATCCGGAGCAGGCTGCGTTGCCCGAGGACGAAGGGATGGACCCCGCCCCGCAGGCCGTACCCTCATCGGCGGTAGAGCCGAACACATGCCTCACTTCTGAGGAGGCCTGTGACTCCGGACCCCCGGACTCGTATCCGGTTGTAGGTTCCTTTTCACGCACTCGCGAGCCAGTCGGGACAGGTTCAGCTCTGGTAATGGAGTTCACCGCTGCGGACATCTTCCAGCACTCGCCCTTTGGCGACATGCTGAACTCATTAAAACCTCTCTCTTTGACAGAAAATTCCGGGCCGAACTATGTCCGGCTCGAGTGGGAAGTAGGCGACGAAGAAATTCATTACCCACCCACCACCCACTTCATAGCCACGGTTGATGATTTAACCAACGCGCTTGACTTTGACTCCAAAGGCATCGACGATATGGATGACGATGCAGGAGAAGATTAATAATCTATGGGGTGCCGGACTTCCACCTTGTCATACGACATATACATGGTGGATACGCCCAAGGAGGACGACGGTGACAATCCGGAAGATAAAACCCCCGGGCAAAAGCCAAAGCGACGGCGCAGACGCCATTCTGAGTCCAGCAACAGTAAAAATAGCAGTAAGAGCGCCAGAAGGATCGATACTCCGGTCAACCCCGAAGGAAATAATGACCATACGGAACCAGCGATGGAGTAGGACGAGCCAGGTCACGCCGAACAAAGTTCGGAGCAGACGCCCAAAGACAATGATCCAGAGGGACGAGTTCATCAAACCGGCCCAGGACAAGAAGACAGTCCGGACGATGATGCATTCATCATTCCGGAAGAACGCGTGGAATGAGATAACCTCCAAAGAAAGCTTATGGCCACAGCGAGAAGTCTAAAGAAGCAGAATCAACAGCTTAAAGCCGCACAGGAAACACTCAACCGTAGTTGAAACAAAGTGCTAGACACTGAAGAAAGATATGGCGACAATCGCCATACAAAGAGCTACCCAAAACGCAAGCTACTGCCAGAATTCGACGACGAGGCCGTTCCACCAAAGAGTGACACGACCAGGAGGCTAGACATACCACTTCATAACCACAACAAAGTAGCTACCGATGCCGCGCACGATCGACATGACCACCTGGATAAGAAAGCTGGCGCAGCTAGGTCCATCTACGGATCTAAAGGACACACCCCGGCGAGGGACTGTAGTCATCAAAATGATTATGCTAATCAAATGCCAGTTCGGAATAAACACCAGACACAACAACAGCCGACGGCATGCCATAATACGTCCAGATACAGAGGGGCTGCTCACCCCCTGTGCTTTACCGAAGAGGTAGTGGACCATGAATTCCCATGGGGCTTTAAACCTATGAACATAGAGGCATACGACGGAACGACAGACCCAGCGGTCTGGATCGAGGACTTTATCCTACACATACATATGGCTCGTGGGGATGACCTCCACACCATTGAATACCTTCCCCTCAAACTAAATGGAACAGCTAGGCACTGGTTGAAAAGCCTCCCCGAAAATTCTATTGGGAGTCGGGAGGAACTCGAGGACGCCTTCAGGGCGAATTTTCAAGGGACTTATGTCCGGCCTCCGGATGCTGACGATTTAAGTCACATAATCCAACAGCCTGGAGAGTCCGCCCGCAAGATTTGGAACAGATTCCTCACTAAGAAGAATCAAATTGTCGATTTTCCAGATGCTGAAGCCTTAGCGGCATTCAAACACAGCATCTGCGACGAGTGGCTCGCCAGACATCTTGACCAAGAAAATCCAAGGACAATGGCAGCCCTAACAAGCCTTATGACCCGCTTTTGCGTGGGTCAAGATAGCTGGTTAGCCCGTAAAGGCACCAGCGACCCCAGCACATCCGAAATAAGAGATGGCAACAGGAGGCCATGGCGTAATAAAAATAAATGCCTAAACAAGGAAGAAAGCCCGGACAACACAATGGTTAATGCCGGATTCAGGGGCTCTCGGCCTGATCAGCAAAAGAAGCCATTTAAAGGAAGCCAAGAGGGTCCGTCCAGTTTTAACAAAGTCCGGGACAGACTGTGCCAAATTCATGGCACACTGGACAAACCTGCGAACCGCACGCACAGAGAGTGCAGGGTCTTCAAGCACGCCTGCAAATTAAATGTCGAACACAAGGGAAGGGAAACACCAAGTGAAGACGAGGATGAACCTCGCTAGCCGAACACTGGGCGATAGAAAAAATTCCAGCCAGAGGTTAAAACAGTGAACATGATCCACGCGACTTGTACATCCATGACAAGGCACGAACGCGTGCATAGAGAAGCGCACGATATAGAACCCATCGCACCTACACCTAACTACTGGATGTCTTATCCTATCACATTTGACCGCTCGAACGGCCGAACTAGTATTCGGCGCGAAGGATCAGAGGCCTTGGTGCTCGACCCAATAATCGATGGATACCATCTCACCCACGTCCTCATGGACGGCGGCAACAGTCTCAATCTAATATATGAGGACACTGTCCGCAAGATGGGGATAGACCCATCAAGAATTAATCAAAGCAACACCACCTTCGAAGGGGTGATACCAAGCGTTGAAGCCTACAGCAGGGGCTCCGCCATACTGGAGGTAACATTCAGCTCTCCAGGCAACTCCAGAAGCGAAGAACTACTCTTCATCATCGCACCCTTCCAAAGCAACTATCACGCATTGCTTGGAAGAACGGTGTCGGCATTCGGGGAACGGGGGTCCCCAGACTTGCCTGCCTGCGGCCTGCGGCGTGGCTCAAAGGGGGCCCAGCACGGCCCATCTTCATCAACACAAGCTCAAGACCCTCGCGAGGGGCCAAGCCTCGCGGGGCGGACGACAAGGAGCTTCCTCAGGCACGGCCTCGTCAGGCTGGCTCACGAGGAGGCGGAGAGTTCAAGGCGGGGTACCTCGCGAGGTGCCCATGACGCAAGCCATGACGACCAAGGGCGCCAGCCGGGCGCCCGCCCGCGCAGTGTCCTTCTTTCCTCTTTGGTGCAAGGGGAGCAAGCGCAGGCGAGGGCATCAAGCAAAGGCATCCATTTCGGTGCAACAAGACCAAGACCAGTCCAACGGCAGGATGGAGGTCACCGTGGAGCCCAAGTCGGCGTCACCACCAGAGCCTTTGACAGGCGAGGACCAACTTTAGTCAGGATAAGTGTACTAGATGTTCCCCTTCAAGTTGGCCAATTGTTGGCGCCCTTCCCGCTCAATATTTGGGAAGAGGCCCAGGGCCTTCGCCTATAAATAGGACTAGCCACCCACAGGGTAGAGAGATCTGGATAGGAATCTGTAGATAAGATAGGCAGCTAGAATCAATCCCTCCAAAGGGACAACACCACCACAGGAACAGACCCTCGCGAGGCTGTTCTTCCTTGTATTGTTCATCATCATCCCAAGAGGCAATCCACCACGCCACACACTAGAGTAGGGTACTACACCACAATGGTGGCCTGAACCAATATAAACCCTACGTCTCTTGCGTTGTTCTTCTCTTAGTTTAGATCTTAGCGATTCAGTGAGGAACAGGTAGGTAGAAGGCGAAACCTCCGCGCGCACCCCAGTGTTCGAACCTTAAGGGTCTGCCGGAACCCCGAATCCGACATTTGGCGCGCCAGGTAGGGGTGCGCCGGAATTCGTCTTCCGTCGCCCTGCTCTTCTCCGACCGTTGCGTCCATGGCTGACGCTCGTCGGGCTGCTTGCGCCGCTCGAGTCGCCTGGACGGCTCCCATCGGTGCATGCCCTCGTCGCTCCCCGTCGCCTGCCGTCAACACCGCCACCGGCCCGGCGGGGAACGAGCAACGAGTATCACCCCTGCATCCCTCCATGGCCTCTTGGGAAAAGCCTCACGACCTCTTCCTCGCCCGCCAGCCGCTCCCGCCTCCCCGGTCGTCGCGGCCCTCCTGGGCAGCTCGCAGGCACCGCCCTCCAATCACCATGTCAAGCCGTTCATCCGCCAGGTCAGTGCCACCTCCGCACAGCAGGGGGCTTCCCGGGACCGGCCGAAGCCGCATGCCAGGCTAGCCTTCAGCTCGGAAGACCACCCCTCCAATTCAGCCTGCTCGGGTGCGCTCCCGATGTTGTGCACCCCCACCATCTGCCAGGTGGCTGTCACCAGGACCCTCATCGACGGTGGCGCGGGCCTCAACATGCTTTCAGTCGAAACTTTTGACCTCCTCCGCATACCCCGGGGGCGGCTGCGGCCGAGCCAGCCCTTCATGGGCATCGGGGGCGGGTCATCCAGCTCCATGGGACAGATCCGGCTCCCGGTGACCTTTGGCACCTACGACAATTTCCGCACGGAGCTGGTCGATTTCGACATCGCCCTCATCGGCCTCCCCTACAATGCCATCCTCGGCTACCCAGCGCTGGCCCAATTCATGGCCGCGACTCACCCGGCATACAACCTCATGAAGATGCCCGGGAGCAGCGGAGTCCTCACCGTGCCTGGGGACACCGGGGACGCGCTGCGAGCGCTCCAGCTCGCCTTCAAGAGGGCGGCGTCAGCACAGCCCGCCAACGCGGGGGGCCCAGAGCCCAAGGGGGCTGCACCAGCCAAGAAGAAACAATTGTTCACCCAAGACAAGGCGGAGACCAAGCAGATACCCGTCGACGAGGACGGGTCCACCAGCGCCACTTTCACCATAGGCGCCCACCTCGGGCCCGAGCAGGAGGAAGCCCTGGTCAAGTTCCTGCGTGCAAACAAGAAGGTGTTCGCTTGGGAGCCCGATCAGCTGGCAGGGATCCCATGGGGCGTGATCGAGCACCACCTCAACGTGTGCCCCAACGTGCGCCCCGTAAAGCAGAAAGCAAGGCGGCAGTCCACTGAAAAGCAGGCCTTCATCGTCCAGGAGACCCGCAAGCTAGAAGCCGCGGGGGTCATTCGCGAGGTTCGATATCCAGATTGGTTGGCCAACCCTGTGGTGGTACCAAAGAAGGGAGGGAAGGAACGCATGTGTGTCGACTTCACCAACCTCAACAAAGCATGCCCGCAAGATCCTTTCCCGCTCCCACGCATCGATCAAATCGTCGATTCCACCGCTGAGTGTGACCTGTTATGCTTCTTGGACGCCTTCTCCGGGTATCATCAGATCAAGATGGCGGTGGAAGACGTGGAGAAGACGGCCTTCCTGACCCCGTGTGGGGTATACTGCTATACATGCATGCCCTTCGGACTGCGCAACGCGGGGGCAACCTTTCAGCGGCTCATGCACATCACCTTGGGCCCGCAGCTCGGGAAGAACGTGGAGGCTTACGTCGACGACATTGTAGTAAAGTCTCGCGAGGCCAAGACCCTGATACAAGACCTGGAGGAAACCTTTGCAAGCCTCAACGCAGTAAGCCTGAGGCTCAACCCGGAGAAGTGTGTGTTTGGAGTCCCCTCGGGCAAGCTCTTGGGTTTCCTCGTATCCCACCGAGGCATCGAGGCCAACCCGAGAAAGGTCAAGGCGGTCGAGGACATGAGCCCGCCAAAGACCCTCAGAGAGATGCAGAAGCTCACTGGGCGCGTGACCGCACTGGGGCGCTTCATCTCCAGGTTGGGGGAGTGAGCATTGCCTTTCTTCCAGTTGATGAAGAAAAAGGGGCCCTTTGAATGGACAGAAGAGGCCGACAAGGCATTCCAAGATCTCAAGAGATACCTAACCAGCCCACCGGTGATGGTGGCCCCACGCCCACAAGAGCCCTTGGTACTCTACCTCGCCGCCACTCCCTATTTAGCCAGCACGGCCCTGGTGGCGGTTAGGGAGGAGCGTCGGACCAAGGCCGCGGCAGCTGCCCGCGCCAAGGCAAAACAGGACCGAAAAGGACTCACGGAGATCACTACCACGATTGAGGAAGATCAGCCGCCGCAGGGGAACGCACCAGGAGCGGGAAAGGCCCTTCCCCCAGGCAACCAACTTCTGGAGGCTCCGCCGCCTTAGGAGGCACCACGGTTTTTGGAGGACACCACCAGCACTGACTCTCCAAGCCTTGTCGAGCACCCGGTGTACTTCGTCAGCACGGTGTTGCGAGATGCGAGGGCACGATACCCCATGCCTCAGAAACTTCTCCTCGCGCTACTGGTGGCCTCGCGCAAGCTGCAGCACTACTTTCAGGGTCACCCTATCAAGGTTGTCTCCGCATACCCCTTGGAAAGAGTGCTCCGGAGCCCTAACTCAGCCGGAAGGGTCGCTGAGTGGAACATTGAGCTGCAAGCATTTCAGCTCGAATTCAGCACGACCCGAGTCATCAAGGGGGCTGCCTTGGCAGATTTCGTGGCAGAATGGACAGAGGCGCCAGGCCTAAAGGCTGATGAGGATCGATCCCTCTCCCCAGGAAGTGAGGCACCAGACGGTTGGGTCATGTACTTCGACGGGGCGTTCTCCAGGCACGGCGCGGGGGCTGGCGCGGTACTTATATCTCCTACCCAAGACAAGCTCTACTACGCCGTGCAGCTCTGTTTCCAACACGGAGAAAAGGTCTCCAACAATATAGCAGAATATGAAGGCCTGATAGCAGGCCTGAAGGCCGTGGCCGCCCTCGGAGTAAAGTGCCTCACCATCAAAGGTGATTCGCAACTCCTCGTCAACTTCTCCAACAAAGTATACGAGCCCAGGGATGAGCACATGGAAGCCTACCTCGCGGAGGTCCGCAGGATGGAGAAGCAGTTCTGGGGGGCTGGAGTTATAGCACGTGCCCCGTGGCACCAATCAGGAGGCCGTCGACATCGCCAAACGAGCGTCCAGGTGACTGCCTCAGGAGCCTGGCGTCTTCGAGGAGCGGCTCTTCAAGCCCTCGGCCACGCCGTCACTGTCAAGCGCGGTGCAGCCTCGGGAGGAGCTCCCCCAGCCGCCAGCCTCGGGAGCCCCGGTCTGCGGGCCGGCCTCGGGGGCGCGTTTGCTCTTGACTATGGAGCCTCAGGAGGAATGCTGGGTCACGGAGCTCCGGAGCTATCTGACACAAGGGCTCTTGCTAGAGAAGGAGGAGGAAGCAGAGCGCGTGGTGCGGAAGGCCACAGCATACTGCATCAGGGATGGGGAACTCTACCGGAAGCGACCAAATGATGTATCCCTTCGCTGCATCTCCAGGGAGCAAGGGAAAGAGCTGCTGGCGTCCATACACGGTGGAGACTGCGGGCACCACTCGTCATCATGAACCCTCGTGGGCAAGGCATTCCGAAGCGGTTTCTATTGGCCTACCGCGCTTAATGACGCCGTCGAACTGGTAAAGGCCTGCGAGGCCTGTCAATTCCATGCAAAGCAGATCCATCAGCCGGCGGGGGGTCTGCAGACCATACCCCTCACGTGGCCATTCGCAGTCTGGGGGCTTGATATCCTGGGCCCGTTTCCCCGGGCACCAGGGGGCTATCGCTACCTCTACGGTGTCGTGGACAAATTCACCAAGTGGGACGAGGTGGAAGCCGTCCGCACCATCCCCGCGGGTTCAGCAGTCAAGTTCATCAAGGGAATCGTGAGCCGGTTCGGGGTGCCGAACCGCATCATCACCGACAACGGTTCGCAGTTCACCAGCAACCTCTTCAAAACATATTGTGCTAACCTTGGAACGCAGATATGCTACGCTTCAGTGGCACACCCCCGAAGCAACGGCTAGGCCGAGCGGGCCAACGCGGAGGTCTTGAGGGGCCTCAAGACCAGAACATTCAAGAAGAAGTTGGAGGCTTGCGGCAGAGGCTGGTACAACGAGCTCCAATCCGTGTTGTGGTCCATCCGCACGACTGCGACCAAGCCGACTGGAGAGACCCCTTTCTTCTTGGTCTATGGAGCCAAAGCGGTCCTCCCTCACGAGGTTAGACGTCGGTCCGCACGGGTCCTGGTGTTCGATGAAGCGCAGCAGGACGCCATGCAGGCGATGGACCTCGTGCTGGGGGAGGAGCGTCGCCGAGAAGCCGCGCTGCGAGCGGTGAGATATCAACAAGCACTACGGCGATACCACTGCCGCAACATCCGCCCCAGGACTCTCGAGGTAGGGGACCTTTTGCTCAGGCGGGTTCTCTCCAGGGAGGGGCTTCATAAGCTCTCTCCCATGTGGTAGGGCCCGTTCAAGGTTGTTCATGTTTCCAGGCCCGGCTCCGCGCGCTTGGAGACTCGGGAGGGGGTGCCAGTCCAGAATGCGTGGAACATCCAGCACCTCTGGAGGTTTTACCCCTGAAAAGGCCCGGAGCCTGTGAAGAAGGCGAATGCCTGTGAAGACCATCTTTTTGGAAAAGGCCCGGAGCCTGTGAAGAAGGCGAATGCCTGTGAAAACCTTCTTTTTGGAAAAGGCCCGGAGCCTGTGAAGAAGGCGAATGCCTGTGAAGACCATCTTTTTGGAAAAGGCCCGGAGCCTGTGAAGAAGGCGAATGCCTGTGAAGACCATCTTTTTGGAAAAGGCCCGGAGCCTGTGAAGAAGGCGAATGCCTGTGAAGCTATCGCATTTTGGGAAAGGCCCGGAGCCTGTGAAGAGGGCCAATGCCCGTGAAGCTTGCTTCCCCGAAGAAAGGCCCGGAGCCTGTGAAGAAGGCCAACGCCTGTGAAGCTCACCGCCCGTGACACTCTCACGTAATAATGAGTTGGGGCTGTACACGCCCCAGAGTCTCAAGAGTGCCGGCCTCAGGCCCTGGGGCTCCCTCCCACGCCCAGTGGCAGCACTTAGCTCCGCGCTGGTGAGAAGACGTCGAAGACTAGACTAGGTGCCGGACGCGGCTTTTTCATTTGCTTTCTGTAGTTGGCTAGTGCATTCTCATTTGAAGTTTTATTGAAACTGTCGCTATCTTTTGACTTTTGGCTCTTCGGTTTTTCGCCCTCCGGCCCTGATTTCTCTTGCGCAAGGTCTCGCGAGGGGACAGCCCTGGCGCCCTCGCGAGTGTTTCGATCCTTTCGGTCAAGACCTCACGACCCGGGTCCACTACAGGAGCATTCCTCCAGTCCATGCCTCACGGGCACCGCGACATGAATACAGGACCTGGGTCGGTCGCCCCATGGCCAAGGCTGGGGATTACCTACGTGCAGGCGTTCAGCAAGAAGGAACAATACCAGAATAACGGAAACATTACGATGATTGACAACGATAACACAAACACGCCCCCGCGGGGCCCCCACACAGCCGTCTTTTTGCGCAGTAGAATGGAGAAGGGGGAACAAATCAGGCAAAGCTCGCCAGGTGCCGGGCCCGAGCTGCCTCCGGAGCTCATGCGGACTTCCTCTCGCGCTTCACCAGGGTGCGACGGCGGGCAGACCCGCTACCACCCTCGAAGCAGGCACGACGGCGCGGAGGCAGACCGCGGCCGCTGCTAGAAGAATCGCTACCCGAAGAGGAACCAGTGAAGCTTGAGGAATCCCGGGCGCCACCACCCGCGCGCTCGCTGCCCTCTCCATCCTCGCCGGGGCTGGGTCCCCGGCCGAGGCCGTCGTCTTCAGGGCAGCACCCAGCGCGGCGACCGTCCTCCCCAAACACCCTCACGTAGAGGGTGGCGTCGCCGTCGAACTTGAAGTGCAGGGTGCACCGGCGGCTCAGGCCACGCGCGCGGGAAAACGTCTGCCAGCCGCGGGTCAGGGCCAGGCTCCCGGCCGCGAAGACCTCCAGCGAAGCCCACGAGGCCCGGCTGCAGCAGTCGTCTGCCTGGAGCCAGAGGCCGCCCGAGGCACCGGCCGGGAGCTCACCTAGGAGGAAGCGAGGGAGCTGAAGCCGGGCGCTGGCCGGCTCCGCTACCCACACAACAAACTCCGGCAGCACCTCCGAAGTGCGAGAGCACAGCCTCGGGGGCCGCACGGCCGAAACACACCCCCCGGCCGCGGACGGCCGCCCGTCGCCACGCGGGAAGTCACCTCCGCGGTCACGGGGAACCGCCGTGGAGGCCACGGGGTGCTTGCGAGGGCGGCCGCGACCACGCTTGGGCGGGGGAGAGGCAGGCTCGGCCTGGCGAGCTTTTCCCTTCTCTGCGGACGAGAGCCTCCTTGGCGGGGCCATGAGAAAGAAGGAGAAGCAAGAGGGGATGAACTGGAAGGGCATGCGGCGTGCCGTACTTAAAGCTAGGGGAGGCCAACCGTCGGCCTCCGCGGCTGCAGGTAATTATGACTCGTTTCGCGTGCAGGGACTTGTCGAATCCGTGCAGTTGTCGAGGCGTCATGGGGAAGTGGAGGCACCCACGTCCAATCAACCGCCACGCGGCGCACAAGGACACAGGCTGTTAGGGCCGCGGCGCTTCGCACTTGCCCTTTTGCCTCTCTACTCGGCCATGTCCGGGCGCGCCTTGGGCCCGGGGGCTACTGTCGGTGTTCTGGGAACGGGGGTCCCCAGACTTGCCTGCCTGCGGCCTGCGGCGTGGCTCAAAGGGGGCCCAGCACGGCCCATCTTCATCAACACAAGCTCAAGACCCTCGCGAGGGGCCAAGCCTCGCGGGGCGGACGACAAGGAGCTTGCTCAGGCACGGCCTCGTTAGGCTGGCTCACGAGAAGGCGGAGAGTTCAAGGCGGGGTACCTCACGAGGTGCCCATGACGCAAGCCATGACGACCAAGGGCGCCAGCCGGGCACCCGCCCGCGCAGTGTCCTTCTTTCCTCTTTGGTGCAAGGGGAGCAAGCGCAGGTGAGGGCATCAAGCAAAGGCATCCATTTGGGTGCAACAAGACCAAGACCAGTCCAACGACAGGATGGAGGTCACCGTGGAGCCCAAGTCGGCGACACCACCAGAGCCTTTGACAGGCGAGGACCAACTTTAGTCAGGATACGTGTACTAGATGTTCCCCTTCAAATTGGCCAATTGTTGGTGCACTTCCCGCTCAATATTTGGGAAGAGGCCCAGGGCCTTCGGCTATAAATAGGACTAGCCACCCACAAGGTAGAGATATCGGGATAGGAATCTGGAGATAAGATAGGCAGCTAGAATCAACCCCTCCAAAGGGACCACACCACCACTGAACAGACCCTCGCAAGGCTGTTCTTCCTTGTATTGTTCATCATCAGCCCAAGAGGCAATCCACCACGCCACACACTGGAGTAGGGTATTACACCACAATGGTGGCCTGAACCAGTATAAACCCTGCGTCTCTTGCGTTGTTCTTCTCGTAGTTTAGATCTTAGAGATTCGGGGAGGAACAGGTAGGTAGAAGGCGAAACCTCCGTGCGCACCCCAGTGTTCGAACCTCAAGGGTCTGCCGGAACCCCGAATCTGACAAACGGCCTTCGCCCGCTTCAACGCATTGCCACACTATGGCTACCTTACACTCAAGATTCCTGGTCCACGTGGCATCATCACCATTAGCGGAATAACAGAGCGCTCTTCATGCGCAGAGGAACACGCGACGGCCCTATACGCCGGACTATAAGCGGCCTCCAATATCAAAAAAAAACATGACTGGTCGTTAAGACCACAGACACTGTTAGATGAGTCCGGTAGCCCAGATCGAACCAGGGCACCGTATATATAATCCCATAGCGGATACCAGGGGCTATAAATACTTAATAAATCCCCACACTTGGCTCAACCTTATTGGCAGGCCAACATCTCACACTTTTACTATCCATCGCATACTTACGTTGTACTCTCCTATGAGTTCTCTTTTTCCACGGACAAAGTTCGCGCGATACCCTTCCAGGATACAGCACAACAGAGACAAAGGCGCAGACGTGCAGCAGGGCCCCGTTCAACAGGTTTCTTTTTAGATTAAGCCCCTGTGTAAACCTTTTCTATTGCCTCTTGTTGTTTAACCATCCCATGGGTTACATACCCATAGAAGATACTGCTGTCTTTGGCATTTCACCACGATAGATTAACGCACGTACCTGGAAACACAGGGTTTATAATGAATGGGCATTCTTGAGCCCATCATCTGTTATAAAGTCCGAATACCTTCGAGAGTGTTCGGCGTCACGAGTTTGGCCTTATATGCATTAGCTCCGAATCATGTCTTTGGTAAAATGTTGGGTTTGCCCGGCTCCTGGGTTTGCCACCTTACGTTCCGTTATTATCGGCTAAGGTGGCCAAAGGAGAACTACTGCTATTGTGCCCTGGTTATTCCAGATGAGCACCTCAGTAGAGAAAGCCGAAAACTGACTGTCATGATGCAGCGAGAGACTGTTCAACCACTCGAAGACTCACCGGAATCTTTAGGATTCCTCCGCATTAACGAATGGACATTTCCCGGTCATGTACATATGCGCCCGTATTCGGATGCACGCGAAGGTACCAGGGGCTACATAGTGGCCCCAATGTTAGACTCCCATGGCTAAGCGAAAGTGTTACAGCTATATAGTCCGATTGCCTAGTTCGACGTGCGATCACCTCCTTAATGGACCAAGATGTTGGATCAAGTGTGACTAAGCATATTTTTCGTGAAAACCCACGCATTGTATGTGTGGGGGCTGAAGCCAATGACTGCTAACTTTCGGATTACATATTTATATATACATATATATAAACGGCCGCACAGGGGACACAATCATATTTTCAGGGAAACAGTATAAATATAGCCTCATAATCAAAATAAACAATGTTTTTACAATGATTCAATTCATCATTCGAACAAGACATTCTTCAAACACTGCGCCTCTATTAGGTGGGCACCTTCTGTGACTTGCACCAAGTAGTGCTCGGCCGGATATTGGCCCCCCGTCGGATCCTGGGTCGCTATAATGGTGGCCTCCATATCTGTCCAATAGGCCTTAACGCGGGCAAGAGCCATCCGCGCACCCTCTATGCATGCCGACCTTCTCATGGTATCGATCCGAGGCATGACCCCAAGGAATTGTTGCACCAAGCCAAAGTAACTGATCGGCTTAGGCCCCTTCAGCCAAAGATGATCTATTACAGACCGCATTGCAAGCTCGGACAACCTATGAAGCTCCCCTACATTAGCCATCTTATCACTTAACGGCAGCGGGCGAGTGGGAGCATTGAATTGCGACCAGAAAAGCTTCTCCACTTCCTTATCACCTTGATCTTTGAAGAACTCGCCAGCGTCAGCTGTCTCTTCGCCAAATCCGCATATGCATCCGCAGGCCTCCAGCTTCCATCCAGGGGAGCGTACTTCGGATCGAAAAACTTCGTCCACAGCAAATAGGAGCCCCCAGCCGTGATTTTACCGGCCTGTTGAAGCTCCTCCCGCGCACCCCTGAGCTCAGTCCGTATTTCCTTGGTGGCATCAAGTGCCTTGTTCATGTTGGCCGAATTATCCTCATGCTCCTTTTAAGGAGCTCATACCGGTCAGCAGCATTTTTTAACTCAACAGCCATTTCGGCTATCTTTTCCTCGCTTCGGTGATGAGCAGCCTGTTCGGCCCTCAATTCCTCGGCCGCCTTTAGGGCAGCCGCATTGCTCACCCGAGCTTTCTTGGCTTGAAAAAGTTCCGCCCTCAGGGCATCCATGGCAGCAGGACCATCTGCACTCCAAACATATTAAATTAATATCATGCCCCTTCATATTTTCCTATACAAAGGAAGGCAGGACACATACCTTGTGATTTGTCCAGCCGCTCATTCACCAGTGTGATATCGGCATCAATCGATCCAATCTGCCTCATTAGTTTGGCAACTTCAACGGATTGGTCGGCGGCCGGAACAACAGTTACCTACACGTATTTACAAAGCAATCATTGGTTTATGATCCCCCGTTTGCCGCCTAGGGCGGGCAACCAGAGTCTCAGGGGCTACTATCTATATGGAGCACACCTAGCGCGTACCTCTCAGCCATAAAATGGTGTATTCTTCACTACATACCTCAAAGCCTCTGAGCAGGCTTGTAAATGCTTCATTCAAACCACTTGTAGCGGATGAAATCTTCTTGAGCACTGCGCTCATTAAGGAGTGGTGCTCCTCCGAGAGCGCAGCTCGCTCCAGTAAGCCTGTCAGTACGTCCAGCTGGACATTGAACTGCACCGGACCCTTCCCATAGCCCCTCGTGGGAGCCATACGCTCCGGGCTCAGGGCGGCTGACGCATTGACTTCCGGCTTTGGCAGATCCGGACTCCTCCATGACGACACCTCGGTGTCGCCCGCTTCATGAGCCAGAGAGGTAGGTGGGGTCTCGCTCAACATCATCTCCGGAGGAAGATCCTCCGAAGACAAACTCTGTTGGGAAGAGCTGCTAGCCGGACTGCAAAAGGTGAATCCTGGTTACTGATCTAGGAGAAGCACAGTACCTTCGAATGAATGATTGACTTACAGCTCGGTGGAGGGCTGGCACGTTAGCGGGCATAACACGGTGAGGATGCCCGTCGCGGCAGAGCCCCTTGGTGATACCTTCTTCCCTTTCTTGGGAATCTCCGTCTCCAAGTCCTTGGAGGCGGCCCTCTTCTTCCCGTGCGGGGAGGAGGCCTTAGTCTCCCCTTCTCGACAATCCTTCTTGGGGGAGGTAACAATTCCCCCGGTTTGGATGCGTAGCGTGTGGAGTTCGGTTTCTTTGTTCTTCCCCTTGTCTTTCCCCGAGGGCATTCTGCTGAGTACCCGGTCGAGCATCTTGGCCATGGTAGAGCCAGGCGAGCCTTTGGGAAGTGGTGTCGGACACCTGATTCTCTCCGCCTTGCTGAGCCATTCCTGGCCACGGATGATTTTCAGAATAAACAATTATGACAAATGCAAAACAAGGTGTCCGGTGTCAAGATTACTTACTTCGGTATCTAGGTGATTGCAGCTTAGGCCCGCATCCTCGATGGTGTCCGGACACTCTACTTTCGGTCCAAAGAATAATTTGCACATCCCTTCGAGCTTTAAGCCGAAGAAGTGTTTAACAGTCCGCGGACCCTCTGGATTGAACTCCCACATCTGGAGAGGCCGGCGTTGGCACGACAACATCCGTCGGATTAACATCACTTGCATTATGTTGACAAGGTTAATGTCCCTCTCAAGAAGCTCTCGAATATGGCTCTGTAGTAGTGGTACATCGCCAGCGGGCCCCCAATTCCGTCCCACGTTGGTCCAAGACGCTAGTTGTGACGGAGGGCCCGAGCGGAACTCGGGGGCAGCCACCCACTTTGTTCCTCTGGGAGCCGTCACATAAAACCACCTCCGTTGCCATACATTGAATACTTCTGGGAAAGAACCATCTGGCCATGGGGCATCGGCGTTCCTTCTTATTACGACACCTCCGCACTCCACATGTCTCCCCTCGATCATCTTCGGCTTCACATTGAAGGTCTTAAGCCATAAGCCGAAGTGTGGGGTGACGTGGAGAAAAGCCTCACACATGATAGTGAACGACGCGATATGGAGGATAGCGTCTGGAGCCAGATCATGAAAATCCAACCCATAGTAGAACATGAGCCCCCTCACAATGGGATCGAGGGTAAATCCCAAGTCGCGGAGGAAGTGAGGGACAAACACGACGCACTCATTGGGCTCCGGTGTAGGGATGACCCGCCCTGGAGTAGGAAGCCTATGCTGGATGTTGGCGGTCAGGTATCCGACCTCCCTAAGCTTCGCAATGTCTTCCTTTTGAATCGAGGAGGCCACCCACCGGCCTTGAGGGTCAGATCCGGACATATTGGAGGATCTGGGGTGTGGGAGCATAGGTTTCGGGTGTTAGAACTCGAGGTGTGAGAATGCGCGTGGAAGGTGGAAAAGAGGCATAGGCCTCGACCCCTTTATAAAGAGGGTGAATCTCAAGAGTCCTCAGTGTGACCGGTTGAGGCTTATGTAAAAATGCACGGAGTTATACCAACGGCCGTCGTGGGGTCACGCATGCCCATATTAATGGAAAATCCCGTAATAAGTGGAACACGATCTCTGCCTCGACGGGACGTGCCAATCAAACCGCTTTCGCGTTGGACCAGGCCATGATGCATGGGCACGACGCACGAAGATTGCCAGTGAATCAGATTTATGCTATGTGAAGATCATCTTGCAGATCCGGACACGATCTACGTGTTCGATAACCCCTTTGGAGTATTCGGAGAAGGAACCCACCTTGCAATGCCGAAGACAATACTGCGCGCCGGACTCATCATCATTGAAGCCTGGTTCAGGGGCTACTGAGGGAGTCCTGGATTAGGGGGTATCCGGACAGTCGGACTGTGTACAACGTTCAGACTATTGAAGCATGAAGATACAAGACTCAAGACTTCGAGCCGTGTCCGAATGGGACTCTCCTTTGCGTGGAAGGCATGCTTGGCGATCCGGATATTGTGTTTCCTTCCTTGTAACCGACTCCATGTAAACCCTAGCCCTCTCCGGTGTTTATATAAACCGGAGAGGTTGGTCCTTAGAAGGCCAATCACAATTACGATCATACCATCATAGGCTAGCTCTTAGGGTTTAGCCTCTACGATCTCGTGGTAGATCTACTCTTGTACTACCCATATCTTCAATATTAGTCAAGCAGGAAGTAGGGTTTTACCTCCATCGAGAGGGCCCGAACCTGGGTAAACATCTGTGTCCCTTGCTTCCTGTTACCATCAGCCTTGACGCATAGATCGGGACCCCCTACCCGAGATCCACCGGTTTTGACACCGACAACGAGCTCTACATTGTATGCGTCTCTGAGCACGAGTTTGTGCCTTCTCTTTGGTATGTGAGTCGCGTAGATCATGTTTACTGTTTTTACCTCTGGTGGGAATTTTTTCTGTCCCCCGGTGTTCGGCTGGCGAGGCTCATCCTCGTCTTCACTTGGTGTTTCCCTTCCCTTGTGTTCGTTATTTAACTTGCCGGCCTGCTTAAAGACCCAGCATTCTCTGTGAGTGTGGTTCGAAGGTTTTTCGGGGGTGCCATGAATTTGGCAAAGTCTGTCCAGGACTTTGTTCTGGCCGGACGGTCCCTCGTTGCTGCCTTTAAATGGCTTCCTTTGTTGACTGGGTCGAGAGCCCCTGAATCCGACATTGACCTCCATGTTGTCCAGACTTTCTTCCTTGTTTCGACACTTGTTTTTATTGCACCGTGGCTTTCCGATGCCATCCCTGATTTCAGATGTGCCCGGGTCGCTGGTGCCTCTGTGGGCCAACCAGCTGTCGTCACGCACAGAGAAGCAGGTCATAAGGCTTGTTAAGGCTGCCATTGTCCTTGGCTTTTCTTGGCCGAGGTATCTGGCGAGCCACTCGGCTCAGATACTGTGTTTGAAGGCCGCTAGGGCTTCAGCATCCGGACAATTGACAATTTGATTCTCTTAGTGAGGAATCTATTCCAAAGCTTGCGGGCGGACTCTTCGGGCTGTTGTATTATGTGACTTAAATCGTCAGCGTCCGGAGGTCGGACATAGCTCCTTGAAAATTGGCCCTGAAAGCGTCCTCAAGTTCTTCCTAGCTTCTGATTGAATTTTCGGGGAGGCTTTTCTACTAGTGCCGAGCTGGCCCCTTCAACTTGAGGGGAAGGTATTTGATGGCATGGAGGTCGTCCCCACGAGCCATGTGGATATGAAGGATAAAATCCTCAATCCAGACCCCAGGGTCTGTCGTTCCGTCATATGCCTCTATGTTCACGAGTTTAAAACCCTGTGAAAATTCATGATCCAGTACCTCTTCGGTGAAGCACAGAGGGTGCCCAGCCCCTCTGTATCTGGACATGTTGTGGCATGTTGTCGACTATTGTTGTGTCTAGTGTTGATTCCGAACTGTTATTCGATCAGTTTGATCATTTTGGTGACCATAATCCTACGCCGGAGCATGTCCTCTAGATCCATAGATGGACCTGGTCGCGCCGTCCTTTTTGTCTAGGAGCTCACGTAAATCATGTGCGACATCAGTAGCTGCTCTATTGCGGTCATGAAGTGGTTGGTCCGGCCTACTGGTCGTATTGTTCTTCGGCGAAATGGCCTCATCATCGAATTCTGGCAGCAGCTTGCGCTTTGGGTAGCTCTTTGTGTGGCAATCGTTGCCATATTTTTCTTCGGTGTCTAGCACTTTATTCCATCTGTGGTTGAGGGTTTCCTGCGTGGCCTTAAGCCTTTGCTTCTACTTCTTTAGGCCTCTCGCAGTGTACATAAGCCTTCTGTGGTGGTCATCTCATTCCAGACGTTTTTCCGGGATGATGAATGCATCATCGTCCGGATTGTGCTCTTCTCCCGAGGCAGGTTGATGAGTTCGGCCCTCGGGATTGTTGTGATCGGGGCGCCTGCTCTGGACTATGTTCGGCGTGACCTAGCTCTTCCTGCTCCATCGCTGGGTCCATATGGTCGTTGTTGCCTTTGGAGTTGACTGGGGTGTCGATTTTTCTAGCGCTGTTATCACTATTTTTACTGTGGCTGGAGTTAGAGCGGCATCTACGCCATCGTTTTGGCTTTTGTCCGGGGGTTTTATCCTCTGTTGTGTCCTTTTTGTTGCCACTGTCCTCCTTAGGCGTGTCCACCATGTATATATCATATGATGAGGTGGCCGTCCAGTGCCCCATGGGCGGTGGTTCCAAATCGTCCCCTGTGCCGACGTCCATATCGTCGGTGTCGTCGGAGTCGAAGTCAAGCATGTTTGTTTCGTCATCGACAGTGGCTATGAAGTGGGTGGTGGGTGGGCAACTAATTTCTTCGTCGCCTGCTTCCCACTCGAGCCGGACATAGTTCGGCCAAGAGTCCCCTGACAAAGAGAGAGACTTTAGTGAATTCAGCATGTCGCCAAAGGGCAAAGTGCTGGAAGATACCCGCGGCGTGAACTCCATTACCGGAGCCCAACCAGATTCGGTGGGATCAGGGGCGCGCGGTCTGGAACCTACGACCGGACACAAGTATGGGGGTCCAGTGACACAGACTTCCTTGGGGGTGGAGTCCGTGTTTGGCTCTACCGCCGATGAGTATGCGGCCTCCGGGGCGGTGTCCATCCACCCCTCCTCGGACGACGTGATATGCCCCGGATTTAGGTTCGAAGCTCTTGCAGGTGCGATATCCCAAGTATTGTCTAACAGCGGGTCTAAGCCGTGCTCGTCGTGACTATTCGGTGCTCCTGGCGTAGGCCCGAATCGTTGAAGATCAAGTCTCCGCGGATATCGGTCGTGTAGTTCAAGTTTCCGAACTTGACCTGATGGCCAGGGGCGTAGCTGTCGATCTGCTCTAGATGGCCAAGTGAATTTGCCCACAGTGCGAAGCCGCCGAACATGAAGATCAGTCCAGGGAGAAAAGTCTCACCCTGGACCGCGTTGTTGATGATTGAAGGAGCCATCGAGCCTTGCAGCGACGACACAGAGGAACTCTAAATGAAATCACCAATGTCGGTGTCAAAATCGGCAGATCTCAGGTAGGGGGTCCCGAACTGTGCGTCTAAGGCTAATGGTAATAGGAGGCAGGGGACACGATGTTTTACCCAGGTTCGGGCCCTCTAGATGGAGGCAATACCCTACTTCCTGCTTGATTGATCTTGATGATATGAGTATTACAAGAATAGATCTATCAACAGATCGTAGAGGCTAAACCTTAGGAGCTAGCCTATGATGATTATGATTGTTCTTATCCTACGGACTAAACCCTCCGGTTTATATAGACACCAAAGGGGGCTAGGGTTATACAGAGTCGGTTACAAAGAAGGAGATCTAACATCGTTATCCCCAAGCTTGTCTTCCACGCAAAGGAGAGTCCCATCCGGACAAGGGACGAAGTCTTGAGTCTTATCTTCATAGTCCAACAATCCGACCAAAGTATATAGTTCTGCTGTCCGGATACGCCCTAATCCAGGACTCCATCACCTAGCACTTCTGAAGATAGTATAGCTCTTCTTCGATGTCATCGAACTCTTCGTCAGAACCACGTCTATCGAGAGGGGACAAACACCGGCAAACAAGGAAGAACACAATTAATGCAATGCACAATATGATGCATGATCATGACATGGCAAAATGAGTATGTTGGGCTAATGCAGCTAAAACCAGATGGGTTTGAGTCAGTTTGAACCAAAGGTTCAACCCCAAACTCATCTTATGAATTTAAATATTGCTTTATCATGTTTTGCACTAAAAAGCAGGATTAAGTTGTTTAAAACAAGCGTGAAACCTTTACAGATGGATAGATTGAATTTTTCTGATCATTTTTCATATATAATTTATCTTATTTGGAGTTACAAATAATTTTCTATGAATTTTAGAAGTTTTGGGCATTTCCTGGATTTCCTGTATAAGAATAAATCCAGTAAATGAGTTATTGCATCAACATTGCGTCTGGGTGACGTCAGTAGTCAACGGGGATGGTCTAGGTCAAACTTGACCGGTGGGTCCCGCGTGTGAGTGTCATTAGACCAACTAATTTTAGTTAGTCCTAATCCTAGTTTAATTGGCAGGGCAGGCCCCAGTTAGTGATCCAGGGTGGTCAAACCCTGGTCAGATGGGATCAAACCAAGGGTCCTCACCGGAGTTGACCCGCGGCTCGTCGCCGGCAATGCCAGAGACGGCGGAGGCATCGGGATTCCTCCTCCGGCGACCAAATGGCCGGTGGAGGGCGTCTACATGACGTGGGCACTCGTTCGCATCGAGTAGTGGCAGTGGCTCGGCCTGAGGTGGCCGGAGTCGTCATTGGCGTCGACCTTGGCGGTCATCGGAGCTCAGGTGATCTCGGGGTCGACGCTACGGTGGCTGGGATGCTCGTGAGGGACCTACGTGCTCTACGCTGCGCGGGGAGGGAGCTGAGCACGACGGCCGGGCCGCTAGGTGGCCGGAGGCACGTCGCTGGCGGTCATAGGCGGCGGTGCGTGTGGGCGAGGAAGGTGCGGCGACTATGGTGCACGGGAGCGGGAACGGAGAGGGGAAAAAGGATCAGTGGCTCACAACGGGTGGAGGGAAGCGAACGGAGAGCGCGGGGAGGCACGGCCGATGATGGAGCATCTCCGGCGATCTGGGGGCATGAGGTTGAAGACGACGTCGGCAGCGTTCGAGGGCGTCCGGCGTTGCCTATCTCGGCAGAGAGGATGAGGGTGCCGAGGCGGAGCTTGCAGACACATCGGCGAGGCGAGGGGGAGGCGGTGGCTGCAGCAGCAGCGAGCGATGGCGACGGCTGCGCTCGGTGGGGAGAGCAGAGGAGGGGGAGAGAGGGAGGGGTCCAGGGTGTCCAGGCGTTGAGATGGCGTCGTCTAGGCACGACGAGGGGGAGCCAGGCAGGCTGGGAGGGAGGAGGTGGCCGGGGCGCATGCGTGCGTGCGTCGGCCACATGCGCGTCCTCCTGGCAGAGGAGGAAGACGACAGGGGAAGAGGCGGTGGTGGGCTGGGCCGGCCAGCTACAGTGTTGGGCCGGTCAGGTGGGCTGGAAAGGTAAGTTAGGTAGTTTCCTGTCTTTCTAATTTTCTTCTGTTTTCTATTTTGTTATTTTGTTCTGGGCTTTATTAAAAATACCTAGACAGATCCAAAAATCATAAAACTTCTCAATGCCACTGTTTGGAATATAACCGACATCAAACATTTTAGTTTATTTTTATTTGAGCATTTAAAATATTTAATAGCATTTAAATGCCCAAATGCAAATACTATAAGATTTAATTATGAGTCCAAATATGTCATGGAAAAATGTGCAACACCTCTGGTTATTATTTCTAGCATTTTCTAGAAATGATGAACATTTTTGAAAGCCATTTGGATTTACTGAAAATATTTTTAGGTAAACCTAGTCAATTCTTTTGATGCCAGGGTTTAAACAATCCTCATTTCAAGTTCATTTGAAACTTAAACATGATGACAATCATGAGGCTAGCCTAGTGCATTGCCAGAAGCTAGGGATGTGACCACTCACCCCCACTTAAACGAGAATCTCGTCCCGAGATTCAAGACGTGAGGTAAGAAGACAAAGGGAACACTAAGTAACACAAACTTCATGATCCAACTCTCTTCTCGAGGTTGTTGATTTGTCGACTCAAATTGATCTTGGCGTCTTTGCTTTCGAGATCTTCATCCAGCATGAGGACAAAAGAGCAAAACATGTCCACATTGATGGATCATCTTAATGATCACTAGATCAACTCACGGAGTGAGACGTAGAAACATCTCTCGAGCTGAGATACGAAGCATTCATCTAAAGGAATGGAGTGGAACAGATGTCGAAGGTTCACTAGGTAGACAACAATTCCACACTTAAGAAGGTGGTGACCGGTTCTCGACGTAGCGAGGAGTTGAATTGCCATGATACGACAACGAGACACCTTAGGGATGGTGACTCGTAGATATATCCCCTTAAGTGGCAGATAGAATTACCTTTGATTCAGAGATCAGTGAAACTCTTTATACTAGCCTAAGGAAAATCACAATCGATTATTCGAAGGAGTACGAAAGAATGACATTCTCAGGCCAGAATGGATGATGTGGACTACCTTGTTGAAGACAATGCAACGGACGATTTTTGATTATCATCAGGAATGGATGGAACCCATGGTGGGATGGCATAACGGTGGTGCAAGATAGGAACAAAATATGCCAGAAATGATTGTAGTAACTGGGGACGAACTCAACAGTAGGGAATAATTCCACTGTTGGAGTGGTTATAACATAACCGAAGGAAACTAGAAGCAATCCTAGTTAGTGCTGGTGATAATACCTAGTGCTTGTGCGTGCTCTCAAGAACTTGAGCACTTCCATATTCATCAAGGTTTTTCCAATATCTGTGTCAAGGATCCTGGCAACACAACTTACTACCATGATGAATGGTGATGGAAGATGCAGATGCAAAGGAAGATAACACCTTCTCAGATTTCACCTTAGCAAAGCCAAGGAAACAAAATCTGGATGATTGACCGAGAGACATTTAACACTCTGCTTCTAATGTTCTCCTTCATGTGCTAGTGTAACCCATTTATTGATATGGTTTGGTAACTAGAACATCAAGTAACAGGTCGGACTTTGGGAACACAAAAATCCATAAGGCATAACTAGGGAGTAAATTCTACGAAATCCTTATGGGGAGGTGGCCAACATCCTCAATCAAGATACTATAATAATAGGTCTTCCGGCTGGGTGTGTTGGCCACGACATCCACTTTACCGGTTATCGAGAGACCAATATTATAGTTCTTGCAAAATGTTCCAACCATCATATCTTCTTGAGATTCAGATCTGGTTGGTGTCAGAATATTCCAGACTCATCAAGTCTAGAAAGAAAAATTAAAGTTTGCAACACAAATCGACGAGATGGCATTGCGAGATTCTTGAGGAACGAACCACGGTAGTAAGCTCCAAAACATGAGCTGGTTCTGCTACAAACATGTGAACACGCTGTCTCAGACAAGCATGATCACATGGTAGTCTTACAATGAGACACTACCAAGTTCTGGCTGGGAACCATCATCGAGGATGACGGAATCTTGTACAAATCCGTCTGGTACCTTCAGGACTAGTACTTAGAACGTATTATCCTTGAACAAATCAATAAGTGGCTTGGTGTGCTAGGGATACATATAGAATGAAGATGATCAGTCTATCAGACCACAGAATACTTCGCACGTATGCATGACTGATTTGGAATGATTCCAAAAGAAGCAACATTGACTTTCTCAAATTCACGGTGGCAACTTGCATCAAATGCACATGAATTACAGGAAGTCACTTCTTTCATCTGAACACATGCTTCATGCATGGGACATGAAGAAATGCTTATAGAAGTTCCCAATACTAGCTTAATGTTCAACAAGATTATGGAGAAGATACGGATGTTGTAGATGGGATCAACAACAATTCACCCAGGTTTCCATATAAATGGAATTCCACAAGTATGTGAACACGGTGATAGCATTGGTCAGACAAAATGATATAATGGAGTATGCTTGAGGAAAAACCACGAGTAAGACAACGTTACGGACATTGTTGGTTCTGATTTGGTTTGAGAATAGCCCACACTCAAATGATAGGTTGGATAATATGATAGGTCCATTAACTTATCACATGGACCAATCGATGAAGATATCATCTTTCTTGAACAGACAAAAAAATATCCCTTGACATGAGCTAAGTCGGACAAGCTTTCATCTTCCAACTCTCCAAGTTGTTGTTTAGCTTAACCAATCAGCTCAGGGGTATGCAACACAGACTCTTGGAGAAGGGGTGGTTACAAGTAACCAACTTGCTCACAAACTCAACATAGCGGTCAGGTGACGACCTGGTGATACTTCCGAGAGGATATTCAGAAAATCATGAACCACCGGTATGTTACTAAGCTCGAGAACAATCTTGCTTTTCAGGGCAAGACGATATGTTCAGCAGAGCGAGGGATTGACACAATCCTAACTCATTGATCAGAGATTGCACCAGAAATAAGGACTAGGTAGCACGATCAATCTTAGAATGATGATTCAATAATCAGCATGCTAAAAATGAGGTTATTGTCCATTTAACTACCAAGCAACGGAGTTGCTAGGAGTATAGATTTCACACATCATGATTCACTTGTCGGCATTCCGGTTAAGACAACACGGAACCAAGGAATGAATAATGAGGGCAAGAAGTATCACTACGTCAAGAATTCATAAGAGAAGGTGCAATTCTCATGACATTCCTGACATAAAGTGGGTAATACTCCAAGTTAGAACGGACCAAAAGCTTGATTGCATTTTGATATGCGGAATACAACTGCTTTGACCCAATCCTGGATATGGATGAGGTACTAGAGTTTGTTTCTCCTAGTCATTCCAGAAAAGAATGGCTTGACGGACCACAAGAATAATAGGCATCGATGAACACGAGTACATGACTACTCTTGACTATCAATTGACAGACGAGGGCCAGAAAGCAACTAAAGAGGGACAACTCAAGGAACATATAACTTTCTGCATTGTGGATGCATGGATTAGCATGTCGAACCAAGTTCAAAAGGTTTCTTCCGGATAATCCATGCAGGAAGGTAGAACTGGCAGAGTCACAATTATGAATGGAGAACTCCTCAAGAGCTCTCCGGTTGTGATCTTTCGGTTCAGCGAGGAACTTTTGTCAAATATGGTTCATGGTATTTGGAAGAAGTCAATACCAGGACCCTCGAGGACTATCGCAAAGGTTACTAATATCCTAAAGGAACTACAAAACACTATCAACATGAGGTAAGTGGGGTGAATCTCGGGTTCAAGAGCCCAGGAATAGAATACCTACCAACTAAATGGCATCACGAGATGCTCTCGGGAATGATGGCCAGAATCATCACACTGGGAGACAGAACATGGCTAGATTACTAGGTGATACTCTAGACATCTAGAGTCATAATAATAGCTCCAACATATACGTCGAGGCAATAGAGTACCTCAACTCACCGTTTAGTGTGGTTAAACCGGCCCCAAAAGACATCTGAAACGGAAAGGAGGGATTTGCAAATACATCAGACTATTTAGAAACCTCGGATGACTCGGACAGCATAACGGCTGTAAATGCGCAAAAGATTTAAGACATCCTACAAAATGCTGGCATAACCACTAGATCATCATAATATCGAGGTTCTGAGATCAACTATGAATACACGGGGACAGTAGGAACTGAACTGAGGCTCTAATCCATGAATCTTATGAGTCAACGGATTAGTAACACGCGGCCCTGATAGAAAGAAGAGATAGCCTAGTTCCTTAACCCTGTAGGAAAGATATGATGACTCAGATCAGAAGGGCATAAGATAAAGGAGTAAAAAGAGCCTTACGTTCCATCCCACAATCAATACCCTTATATAACTAAAGAATTTCTAGACTCAACTTCGACCAGTTTGGCTTGGTAATCCTACAGGCAGTCAGGCTCTGATACCAAAGCTGTCAGGACCCCGACTCAATGCCACACCGATCTAGCGTGTAACACCTCATATCACTTTGCAACCTCACGCACGGTATTCCCACGGGTGTCGCCTTACCGGGCCTGGGACTATTTGCGCCTTTTGGCACACATATATGATAGTGTCGCTAGCATCCATATGACAAAGAACCCGGGCTGACATGGCTAGTCATAAACCCAAAGTGGCACTAACATACGGGGACAGGCATACATGACCCAGCAGCAAACGTATCAGTCATCAGCGAGTGAATCTGGGCTGTAGCAGCTGGGCTAACAGGACTCCGGAGAATCTAGGCTGTGCAGGCTAACAGGACTCCGGTAGACACCGCGTGACATTTCCCCGAAGGGACAGACACGGGAACGAAGAAGGACACATGACGGCCAGCCTAAGTGTTCCGGAGCAGTAGCAAGCTATGAGGGCACAGTGGAAGCACTAGGAGACATTTCCCGGAAAGAGAGGCTACCAAGGATAAACAACTAGATAGTCAGATCCCACACATAACAAGCATTTCAATAACATACACAAAATATGCTCGATATGTGCAAATACAACATGGCATCACAACATGACTCTACAACTCAAGTGTTTTATTCAATAGGCTCCGAGGAGCAAGATATTACAAACATGGGTCTCATTACCCAACATTCAGAGCATACAAGTCAAAGCACATGTGGAAGCTTAACATGTATGAGTACAGACATCTACAAATGAAAAGGGCTGAGAAGCCTGACTATCTACCAGATCCTGCCAAGGGCACAAGATTGTAGCTGAGGTAACAAGATAAACGTCGAAGTCCACGCGGAACTACTAGTGAGACTGAAGTCTCTCTACAAAAACATAAAATAGGCAAACGTGAGTAGAAATGTACCCAGTAAGACTTACATCAGAACTAACTACATATGCATCATTATCAACAAAGGGGATGGTGGGGTTTAACTGCAGCAAGCCAGCTTTGACTCGGTGGCTATCCTGAACTATGACTGCAAGTAACTCTTTTGAGGTGGCGCACACGAGTCCGCTCCCGTCTCCCCACGAGAATGCCATCCATAGCACTCACACTTATCTTGCGTATTTTAGAGTATCCACTTTCACTTGTCTATGAACTGTATAGGCAACCTAGAGGTCCTTTACCTCGGACGCGGCTATTCGAATAGATTATTTATAACCCTACAGGGGTGTACTTCTTCATACATGTTTCTACCACTTAGCGTCTCCACACGACATGTGCTCGGCAGACTTCAAGCAAAAGCTGACGTGGGTGTAGACCACGACCTACCTAAGTCTCAAGTCTCTAGTCCAGGTATATCCCCTATTCAGGTTCCATCCGCAGGGAGTCCGGCCAAGGTTTCCACATACGGCCCCGAACGATGTGTACAGGGTTCCGCGACACCAAACGGGCGCCCGGCATACCCGACCACGTGCCTACCACATCACAGCCCACCCCTCGGGTCAGCATTGCCCATGGCCTCTAGCATACTACAAACACCGGAAACTACTTGCAACTCCTGGACAAAGGACAAGGGTGATTAAGAAGTCGAGCGGGGTCATATTTCAGGGCCCAATTCATGGTAGTAGTTGTTTCATGGATCACAAACACAGAACTCAGTTCCTGAGGATGGCTTCAATGAGACAACCGACCATGTACTCCTACATGGCCTCTCACCACTACCTTTACCAAATCGTGTTCACACACTTAGCTCACACACAGTAGGACATGAGCATCACCATTCCAATCCATCCCCGATGAATCAGACCTGACACAACTCTAAGCATAGTAGGCATGACAAACAAGCATGAATGAGTAGGCACATCAGGGCTCAAACAACTCCTACTCATGCTAGTGGGTTTCATCTATTTACTGTGGCAATGACAGGTCATGCAGAGGATAAAGGGCTTCAACTACCGTAGCAAGTAACAGATGAATCATTGTTGTCCTAACGTAGTAAAAGAGGGCAGGAGCGAGAGAGTGGGATTGTATTGGAATGAACAAGGGGGTTTTGCTTGCCTGGCACTTATGAAGATAGTATAGCTCTTCGTCGGTGTCATCGAACTCATCGTCAGAACCACGTCTATCGAGAGGGGACAAACACCGGAAACAAGGAAGAACACAATCAATGCAATGCACAATATCATGCATGATCATGACATGGGAAAATGAGTATGTTGGGCTAATGCAACTAAAACCAGATGGGTTTGAGTCAGTTTGAACCAAAGGTTCAACCCCAAACTCATCTTATGAATTTAAATAGTGCTTTATCATGTTTTGCACTAAACAGCAGGTTTAAGTTGTTTAAACATGCATGAAACTAGTACAGATGGATAGATTGGATTTTTTGATCATTTTCCATATTTAATTTATCTTATTTGGAGTTACAGATAATTTTCTATGAATTTTAGAAGTTTTGGGCATTTTCTGGATTTCCTGTATAAGAATAAATCAAGTAAATGTGTTATTGCGTCAGCATTGCGTGAGGGTGACGTCCGCAGTCAACGGGGACGGTCCAGGTCAAACCTGACCAAAGGGTCCGACGTGTCAGTGTCATTAGACTAACTAATTTTAGTTGGTCCTAATCTTAGGTTAATTAGCAGGGCAGCACCCACATGTCAGTGACCCAGGGTGGTCAAACCCTGGTCAGACAGGGTCAAACCCCGGGTCAACTCACCGAAGTTGACCCGCGGCTCGTCCTTGGCGATGCCAAAGATGGCGGAGGCGTCAGGATTCCTCCTCTGGCGACCAAATGGCCGGCGGAGGGCGTCTACGTGACGCGAGCACTCGTCCGTGTCAAGTAGTGGCAGTTGCCGGGCCTGAGGTGGCCGGAGTCGTCACCGGCATCGACCTTGGCGGTCGCCGAAGCTCGGGTGAGCTCGGCATCGAAGCTACGGTGGTCGGGGAGGCTCGTGCGAGGCACCTACATGCTCTACGCGGCGCGGGGAGTGAGCTGAGCACGACGGCCGGGCCGCTAGGTGGCCGGAGGCACATCGACGACGGTCATAGGCGGCGGCGCGTGCGGGTGAGCAAGGCGCGACGGCTATGGTGAACGAGAGCGGGAACGGAGAGGGGGAAAAGGATCAGTGGCTCACGGCGGGTGCAGGAAAGTGAACAGAGAGCGCGGGGAGGCACGGACGTCGACGGAGCATCTCTGGCAATCTGGGGGGCAGGAGGTTGAAGACGACGGCATCAGCGGCATTCGGGGGCGTCCGGCATTTCCTGACTCGGCGGAGAGGATGAGGGCGTCGAGGCGGAGCTCGCAGAGACATCGGCGAGGTGAGGGGGAGGCAGGGGCAGCGGCAGCAGCGAGTGGCGGCGACGGCTGCGCTCGGTGGGGAGAGCAGAGGAGGGGTCCAGGGCGTCCAGGCGTTGTGCTGGCATCTTCTACGCACGACGAGGGGGAGCCAGGCAGGCTGGGAGGGAGGAGGTGGCCGGGGCGCGTGCGTGCACGCGTCGGCCACACGCGCGTCCTCCTGACAGAGGAGGAAGACGACAAGGAAGGAGGCGGTGGTGAGCTCGGCCGACCAGCTATAGTGTTGGGCCGCTCAGGTGGGCTGCAAAGGTAAGTTAGGTAGTTTCCTGTCTTTCTAAGTTTCTTCTATTTTCTATTTTTTTATTTTGTTCTGGGCTTTATTAAAAATATCTAGACAGATCCAAAAATCATAAAACTTCTCAATGCCACTGTTTGGAATATAACCAATAGCAAACATTTTAGTTTATGATTATTTGAACATTTAAAGTATTTAATAGCATTTAAATGGCCAAAGGCAAATACTATAAGATTTAATTCAGAGTCCAAATATGTCATGAAAAAATGTGCAACACCTCTGGTTATTATTTCTAGCATTTTCCAGAAATGATGAACATTTTTGAAAGTCATTTGGATTTACTAAAAATATTTTTAGGTAAACCTAGTGAATTCTTTTGATGCTATGGTTTAAACAATCCCCATTTCAAGTTCATTTGAAACTTAAACATGATGACACTCATGAGGCTAGCCTAGTGCATTGCCAGAAGCTAGGGATGTGACATGAATGCCGTTGCAGCCTGGCCGGATTCTTTCATCTTAATTTGATGGTATCCGGAGTATGCGTCGAGGAAACACAAAGAATCATGTCCCGCGTTCGCGTCAATAATCTGGTCAATGCGAGGTAGTGGGAAGGGGTCCTTAGGGTAAGCTTTATTAAGGTCTTTGAAATCGACACACAGGCGCCAGGATTTATCCTTCTTCGGTACCATGACCAAGTTCGCTAGCCAGTCTGGATGTTTGATCTCTCTGGTAAACCCGGCCTCAAGTAGCTTGGCTAGCTCCTCCCACATAGCCTGTCATTTGGGTTCGAAAAATTGGTGCAGCGTTTGCTTGACCGGTTTGTATCCTTTCAGTATATTGAGACTATGCTTGGAGAGTCTTCGTGGGATACCTGGCATATCCTAAGGGTGCCAGGCAAAGATGTCCCAGATCTCATGCAGCAATGCGCGTAATGCGGCGTCGAACGTCGGATCCAGCTGTGCCCCAATGGATGATGTCTTCTTGGGGTCCGTCGAGTGGACTTGAAATTTAACTATTTCGTCTGCTGGCTTGAAGGAAGTGGATTTGGGTCTCTTATCGAGGATTACGTCATCCCTATCCATTGTGGAATGTAGGGTGGTTAATTCTTTGTCCGCGAGGGCCTCAGATAAAGCCTTGAGGGACAGAGAGGCCGTTTTGCTTTTGGCGCAGAGTGCTATGTCCGGATCACAGGTGGTAGCGATAACTCCATTGGGCCCAGGCATTTTGAGCTTCATATACATGTAATAGGCTATGTCTTAGAAGCATGTGAATGCGTATCGCCCCAGCAGGGCGTGATACCCGTTGTCGAAAGGTGCCACATGGAAGAGTAACTCTTTGGACCTATAGTTATCCGGCATGCCAAATACCACGTCGAGTTTAATTTTCCCCGAGCATCTTGCTTCCCGATTGGGGATAATACCTCGAAAGGTTGTGTTACTTTGCTCAATGCGACTCGTGTCCATTTGCATTTTATTGAGCATGGCTTATTAGATGAGGCACAGTCCGCTGTCGCTGTCCATTAGAACTTTAGTGAGCCGAAAGTCATTCATGATTGGGTTTAGGACCAAAGCGGCTGGTGCCCGAACTGAGCGGGATCTTAGTTCATCATCGACATTGAAAGTGATCGCCGTATCGTTCCAAGGATTTACTGCTGCCACTTGGCAGACTTCGGCGAGGTCGCAGAGCGCCCTTTTGCGCTGATTGTTTGATGAAAAGGTCTCAAAGATCGTGAATACTTTGAGATCATTGTCCTCCGAAGAGTAGTTCTCTGGGGTGTTGTTGGTGAGGATACGCTCGCCGCTCTTGGCAACTTGACGAAGTATCCAACATGCTCGAAGACTATGCGTTGGTTCGGTGTTCGACATAATTTGACAGGGCTTGTCGAGCCATTCCTCGAGGACAGTTCTATGCCCCGTAAAGGGCTTGATTTTCTTGTCCATGGGTTGATGATTAGATTCTTTGTGAAGGTGCATCCTTTTTGCCCGTCCGGGAGATGGCCTAAAGGCCTATGGTTCCCAATGGGCTGTCTGGATTTTCCAGGCGCTTTCCATTGTGCAGTACTTCTGTACTATGTGTTCCAAATCTGCAAAGAGTAGTACGCGACGGCGGTTGAGGGCATCAAGGATTCCCTCCTCCGTACAATTGTTGCAAAATAACGAGATCGCGTCGTCGTCGCAGCAATCTTTGATCCTATTTTTAACAAGGAGGAATCTAGCCCAAAAGTGGTGGACTATTTCTTGAGGCTACTACCCCATGTACATTAAGTCATATATGTCCGGAGGACTGGACTTGCTTGGGGAATATTGCTTGTGGTGGGTGGGTGGGACGTAATCCTAACCCTGACCCACTGTGAAGTTTGGATTCTCAAGAGTTTCCGAGGTTACAAGCCTGGGCTCCGAAGCGCCTGGTGAGTTATTAGGCTCACTGCCTGATTCTTTGTTCGGAGGACAAGACGTGTCCTCCCGAAGATGGGTGTCAGACTCTCTAAGCTTGGAAATCTGAACATACTTTGTTCTCAACGTAGGAGAAGAGTTATTGTCAGCTCGTTCTTCCTCCATAATTTCCACCTGATTGGTGATCACCAGAGATTTGATTTCTATCTGATCGGGTTTAAGCCCAATCCGATCATAGTTGGTGGCGACCCCCAGGGCGGTGATGTGATCTAGCAGTTCGTTCAAGGCCGATACATCTGCCAGATCCATTTTTGTCGGAGTATTCAGGACCGATGCAGAGAAAATTTTTGGTGACAGGCTAGGCTTCCTTTGGCTTAATGGCCGAATGAGCGCCCATGGTGAAGCTGCCAAGCCGGAGGGTTTGCCCTAAAGCTAGGGCTCCTCCGGAAATGATAATGTCCTTGTCAGTGTCAAAACCGGCAGATCTCAGGTAGGGGTCCCGAACTATGTGTCTAAGGAGTGAAGGTAACAGGAGGCAGGGGACATGATGTTTACCCAGGTTCGGGCCCTCTTAATGGAGGTAATAACCTACTTCCTGCTTGATTGAGTTTGATGAGTATAGGGGTTACAAGAGTTGATCTACCTCGAGATCATAATGGCTAAACCCTAGATGTCTATCCTGTATGATTATGATTGCCTCTACGAACTAAACCCTTCGGTTTATATAGACACCGGAGAGGACTAGGGTCGTACAAAGTTGGTTTATAGAAGAAGAAACTACACATACGGACGCCAAGCTTGTTATCCTCGTAAAGGAGAATCCCGTCTGGACACGGGGGAAGGCCTTCTGCCTTGCATCTTCATGGCCCATTAGCCCTGCCCATATCACATAGGCCAGCTCCCCGAGGACCCCATAATCTAGGACTCCCTCAACTGTCGCTTGCCTCCTCGCATTCCACTTCACTTACCAACTCAGTTCCATCCTCTACTCCTACCTCAACAAGCTCGCCTACAAAGTCCTCCTCGCCGGTGAGGGCATTGGTCTTTGCCTTGCCGGTTGCCACTCTGATGGCCAACGTCCCCATCGACCTACTTCCTTTTGTGCTGCATGGGTTCCAGATACGAGAAATCCAGGGAAGAACTCAGGTTTCCAGAGATATTCTTCCTCATCGACCAAGAAGGCACGAAGATTGGACTATTGCCTCCATCCACCCGCATCCTAACGGGGTATTTTTCCCAATGTCAGAGAGGTCCTGGAGGAGTTTTTGCAAGGCGTTGAGCAAGTAAGGTTTAGGGAATTCCAGCCATGCCCTTTTCGAGAGGCATACGTCCAGTTCATGCATGTTCGTGATCGAGATAGGCTCATTAGGAAGAGCCCACACCGTTTTGGAGATGTATTTATTTTATTTACCAAGCACAATGAGGGCAGAAACTGGTGCATGGTTCATTTCAATAGGACTTGTTGGTTACTATTTATTGGAGTCCCATTTGATTTCTGCAATACTAAAGACATTGTTGCGGCCATTTCCAAATGGGGTAAAATTATAAGCTGGGATATAGAAGATGCTTTGAGGGGGGAAATCCTGGTTAAGGCTCGAGCTATAGAGTTAATTGACATCCCAAAAAGCACTAGGTGGTCTAAGGGGGAAAGAATTGAAGAAGAATCATGGACCAGTTCAGTTGAGGTACTTTTAGAGGAGATGCTGGGTGGTAGGCCTATTGATGAGGACCCTATTCCACCTCATGGTTTGGACCCACACCCTGTTCCTCAGCATGCTAATGATTCTCCAGGGTTTCAACCTCTTCCAGTTCATAATATCCATGCTCAAAATGAGGACTGGGATTACTAGAAGGGGTAGGAAGAGCAAGAGCAGCCCTGGCCATTCTCTCAACCCAATCCAATCTTCCAAAGCAACAGCAAGTGGAAATCCCTTTACTGCAAGATGATGGGCATCCTAACAGCAGCATAACTACAATTGTATCACTGTCAGAAGGCATTTTATCACTTACTCACTCTGCTAGTGAAGAGGTTAATAAAGGTGTGCAAATTCAACCAATGGGCATGGGGCTCCTTAACATTGCCATGGCCTATCATGCTGAGGAAGAGGAGGAAGATCTCCTGCTGGCAGAGAATAATGTGGACAATTTGCTGCAACTGAATGGGGCTGGAGAGTTTCTTTCTGCAGGAGCAGAAGCTGGTTCAGAGCCAAACCAACAAGACACAGATTTCACACGTCCACTAAAGGAAGGGGGAGGAACTTCTACTAGTGGACCTGAAACTCAAGTGGTGCACAATGAAACAAATGAGTGCTCTGAAACTGCTGCTAATAACATGGATACAGTGCCAACTAATGCAACAAAAGAAATGACTGCTACTGAAGAGGCACATGCAACACATCCTCGGGCCATTTCTTTAACTGATAAAGGAAAAGAGGATGTCCCAATTCCTCATGTAGGTACATCTTCTGACTTCAACAAGAAAGGTACTGATGGACCTCAATTTAACCCAGGCTCCCCTCCTATGTTTGATTTCCATACCATTGCTGAATATCATGCTTTGGAAGTTGTTGATGGCTCTCATATACTTTCTGAAGAGGGACTGGATCTATGGATACAACACTTCCCCCCAGCAACTGAGGGAGAAACCAACACTTTTAAAATTGAAATTCCAGTAAGTTGGTTCAACTTCATAATTCATCTGCTGTTGATGCCTGATAATTTGGTTGGACAATGCATTTGCTGCAATCTCATTTGTGGAAATTGCTTACTGCAAACTGGGATTGTGAAGAAACTATCATTTGTCATATACCTGATGGATGCTCCTACTCTTAGGCTCCCACTTGTAAGGAGATCATGGAGGATGTAAGTAAAGAAAATGAAGAAATCAGCTCATCTGCACACTCTTCAAGTGGAGCTAGAAGTCCCTTAAAGCAAGTGTCTCCTAACAGAGTAATTCTACTGCCACTAGGAGAAGCAACATCCAAGAAAAGAAGAGAAAAAGAGCTTTTGGTAGAAACTAAGGGAAGAAGAAGTGGTAGAATTAAGAAAGATAATAATGGTTATAGAAGATCTATCAGTGTTTGAAGGCAATTGTAGAGCTTTGCTTAAGGAGGGTTTGCTGACAGTCCTCAACAATCAAAAAATCTATTGGAAGCAAAGAGGAAAAATTAAAGGTGTTAAATTTGGGGATGAAAACACTAAATTCTTCCACACCAAGGCTTCCATTAATCACAGACATAAAAAGTTTGCAATGTTAGCGAATGAGGATCAAGTGGAAGTTACAGATCATGAAGGAAAAGCTGCCATTCTTTGGGAGGCATTAAAAATGATTGGGACAATCAAATGTACACACAATGCACTTTGATTTACAAGACCTCTATGAGCACACAGTAGGCCCTCAAGTGTTCCAAGACTTGGAAAAACCATTTACACAAGAGGAAATTGATGATGTCATAAAAAATCTTCCAACAGATAAATCTCCAGGTCCTAATGGTTTTAATAATGAGTTCATTAAAGCTTGCTGGGATATTATTAAAGAGGATGTTACTGAACTCATCATGGCTTTCCATGCTGGCACTGTAAATCTGGAAAGTATAAACACTTCATTCACACAAAATGACTTCAGGCCAATTTCTCCGCTCAATGGAGTGCTAAAGATAATTACAAAGATGTTGGCAACTAGATTGCAAAGAGCTATACTAAAGTTGGTGCACATTAACTATATGGCTTCCTCAAAAACAGAGTGATTCAAGATTGCCTAGGATGGGCATATGAGTATATTCCTCAATGTCACACATCAAAGGAAGAGATGCTAGTAATTAAACTATATTTTGAAAAATCTTTTGACACAATTGAACATGAAGCAATCATTGAAATTTTCAGAGCAAAAGGGTTTGGAGAAAAAATGATTTAATGGGTGAAACTGATCTTTTCCTCTGCTTCTTCAGGTGTGATGTTAAATGGAGTGCCTGGGAAAAAGTTCTACATCAGAAGAGGAGTGAGACAGGGAGATCCTTATTCTCCTTTAATATTTGTACTAGCTACTGACTTGCTACAATATATTCTTAACAAAGACATGAGACTAAATCATATCACTACTCCACACCAAGTAAACTCATGCCCTGATTTCCAAATAGTGCAGCATGCAGATGATACTCTAGATATAATGCAATCAAATGCTATGCAATTGATATGCCTCAAAGCACTCTAAATACTTTTGCATCAGCAACTGGACTCAAGGTCAATTATGGAAAGTCAATCATGGTCCCTCTTAACATTCTTTAGGACAGAATTGATCTCTCTACTAACACACTGCAATGTGCTAGAGGATATTTTCCTTTTACTTATCTGGGACTTCCAAAGGGAATATACAAACCAATTATGGAACAGTGTCTTCCTCTTGTCAACATAATTGCAAAGAGATTGGCTGGTATATCTACTTTCATGACCCATGCAGGAAGGTTGTTGCTTGTGAAATCAGTGCTTACATCACTATCAGTATTCTTCATGTGATGTTTGGACATTCCTATTACCATCAAGTAACAGATTATAAAATATTTAAGGCATTGCCTTTGGAGAAGCCCTGACATGGAGTATAGAAGACCGACATTGGTGGCTTGGCACACAGTATGTAGACCAAAAAGTCAAGGAGGATTAGGGGTCATGGACATTTACACATAGAACAAAACTCTCCTCATGAAAAATTTACATAAGTTCTTCAATAGACATGGTATACCTTGGGTCAATTTAATTTGGGAGACTTACTATAGTGATGGGCAACTTCCAGAAGATAATATGATAGGCTCTTTTTGGTGGAAATCAAACTTGGCTCTCATTGATCGGTTCAAAGCAATTGCCAGATGTAATGTTGGGGATGGTAAGAGTGCATTCTTCTGGGATGATCTGTGGCATCAATCAATCCTCAAACATAAATTCCATCACCTGCATTGATTTGCCAAGAACCCATAAATAAATGTCCAACATGTGGTTAATACTGAATACCTTCAAGACCTATTCTACTTACCACTGACAACAGAAGCATATGAAGAATTTTTGGAGATGGAAGATATATGCATCTCTCTGACAGTATCTGAATACTTAGACTCACTTGGCACATCGAGTTACATCTGGGGAAATGAACTCTACTCCTCCATCAAAGCTTACAATATGCTTATTGGATACAAAGAAACTCCACTACACTTTAATTGGATTTGGAAGAGCTCATGTCAGCCCAAACATAAGGGTTTTTTCTGGAAGTTGTTACATGATAGAGTTAACACAAGGACCATGCTTAGGAGAAAGATCTTTGAGCTATAAGCATAAAATTGTGCATTAAGGGATTGTCAACAAGAAGAAACGCTACATCATCTTTTCTAGGGATGCCCATTTGCAAGGCAATGCTGGGATTTATCTGCCCAACAAGAACACCAAACTTATCAGTGCTAGAAGTATTTCAAGATCTGAAAGATAAGCTCAGTTACCCTTTCTTTATGGAGATCATCATTCTAGGATCATGGGACATCTGGATAACCAGAAATAACCAGATCTTTGAGAATATAGCACCTTCATTTCAAGACTGGAAATTCATCTTTCTGGAGGAACTCAAGCTACTCAAATATAGGATGGAACAGAAGCATGAGAGGCAATTCTCTGTTTGGTTGGAGGCCATGTTGTAATTCTATTTTTATTTTTCTTCTCTTTCTTCCTTTTCGGTTTTTCTTTTAGCCTTTCCCTTAGTTTTTTCTTAGTTTTCTCTTATTTCTTTCTCTTTTGTTCTAGGGCTTATCTCAAGCCCTCAAGACTACTTCTGTTAGTTTGCTTTATTTATTAAAAAACTTGTAGTGGGATTTTACCCTATTGTTTATAGTCAAAAAAAACTTAAATGTCACATCGGTGACTTTGCTTGATTTAGTTGACCTACCCAAAATGAGATTGGATTTCAAATTCGTGTTGGCATATTCGTAGGTGATCTTGAATGTGTCATGAAAGGTCAGTACCGGCCTTCATCCACATGATCGTGCAGTGTGCTTTGAGATGTTATGCTACTTGTATTGGTACTGTTTTAAATAAACATTGAATTGAAGCTATTGAATTGATGTCTTTTCCCATTAAGTGAACAAAAATGGGACCAACCGAGACATGATGGCTGTTGCTTTGTTACAGCAAACTCCGCATCACCCACTTTATAAGTAGATGGAAGCACATGGTGCTGTTGCGCCCACTCTCCCATGGAACTATTTATGCTTTTTGTTAATCTAATGCCACTGGTAATATTAAGAAATGCCAGTCTTAGAATTAACTATTAAATCTTAGTTCAAAATTGCAACACTTGTTAGGGATCGACGGGAGTACCATTTCTGTTAGGTATCAGCCGGAATACATGTTTATGAAATGTATTGTTGAGATAATGTCTCTGTTATTGTATATCAGTTATAGTGTTTTACAAATGGTACTATGATGCTTTGTAGTTCTTTCTACATGTTTAACCAAGGTACTGTTAAGATAATGTCTTTGTTAATATGAATCAATTGTATTGTTTTAGGAATGGTACTTTTCTGCTTTGTCATTCTTTATACATGTTGAAACAAGTTATTGTTAATATAATGTCTCAGTTAATATGAATGAATCACATAGTTTGAGAATTGCTACTCTCATGCTTTGTTTCCCATTAAGATAAGGTAGATGTTTTTTCTTCTGGGAGTATAATTCATCAACCGTTATTTCTGAGTAGTTGTTTCCTTTATACCTATTGTTACATACAGGGATATCAAAACTTCTGCTCGGTTCTACTTCGACTTTTATTTTAGTAGAACTGCACAAAAGGAGCCAATGTGTTTAAGGCAAAATTTTGCATTATTGGGCCCAGTTGGTCTTTCCACTTTGCACAAAGAAGCATTCACTGTGTGTGCTACATTACACAAGGAATGATCGAGAAGCTTTACACAGTATTAGTAGACGATGGTGACATGACTAGTCTGCAGGGAGCATGGGAAACTCAACAACACGTGGAGTGCAAAATTCACTCCACAAGGAAAGGTATGACCAAGTCAGTTGCCGACGTAGTTGTAACAAACGAGGTCAGTATCCACCTTCATCCACATGATTGTCCTTTGTTATGTTGTTCTACTAATATTGTTGTATTGTTTTGAATAAATGTTTAATTGAAGCTACTATACTGCTATATTTTCCTGTTAACATAGCGAAGATGATTATAGTTGTAAGCGTATATCTAATCAACTAGTACCACTATTATATTCATCATGCTATTTCTTTATTTATGCAGACAGGGATGCTCAGCTTGATTTCAGTGGAACTGCACAAAATGTTCAGATGGTTCGTGTCCTCCATAATACTTCATCATGCATAATACGTCAAATGGTTATCTAATCATTCGTCGTCACCTTGAGCCACCGGACTATCTACGAAATCCACCATGCTACGCAAGATATTTTTAATGTCAATGGAAATGCACAAAAAGATATGGTGGTTAATCCGGCTCCATGTGTCGTTTCAATGTGCAAACTGATGACAAACACTGCCCATTCCACAATCATAGGCATTACATATTTCGAATGGGAAAAGCTTGTCAAATTTTAATCATTGATGTTAGCAAGAAGACATTAGTTTAATATACTGGTATTGGAAAACCTTGTGAAATTTTGCTCATTGAAGTTAGCCAGAAGACATGCATTTGATATTTTGGAGCGGGACGCCCTTTGCTGTGGGCAGCGTCGATCATTTTTTCCTATTCCTGTGTTCAGTTCAGAAGTAAATATTTACTCTACTGAGATGCATAGTCACATGAATGTTTACTTATGTAAGGTATTTTAAGAGTTTCTTTTGAATGTTGTCTATGAAATGCCAGGCCTTGTGATTTTGATTGCAAAGTTGAGCTTGGAATGCTGTGGCATGCGGCATCACGAGCTGTTCACCGTGCCTCCTAAGAATAATGCTTCATAGTGTTTTGCATGTTGATCTAATGCCAGTGATTTCCATGTTAAGAAGATCATCGTCTTCTGTTGGTTCTGTGCTTAAGAAGTTCATCGTATTATGTTTCATTCATAGCCTATACGACAACTTGGGTAGGTTAGAGGTGAAACAATATAATCTTCTGACCGACTCATCATCTTAGGCCGTGATTGGATCATCGTTTTCAACCCAAAACTGCTTTTAAAACTGATGCTTGTAAATAAAAGCAGATGGTCTTGGGCGAAGCGCTTGGCTGGTCGATTTTGACTCGTAAAATATACGCTCGTCTCTCAAATTACATGTGAAACTCGCCGGTTTTCGTTACAGACCTTGGGCCGTCGGTTTCATTACGCCTGTATTTTACGTGTTCTTTTTGGTGACGAGTAAATTACAATTGTATCTTAATACAAGTTTGAAACAATCGAGATCTCACAAGCAATGCATTACTGTTTCATGCTGGCTTAGTCTCTCGAAGGTGCTCATAGGTATCCGATGATCCTGGCTTCCGGAATGAGCAGCGGGTGCTGTATTAGACCATCCGTAGGGCCCGCGAGGCCCTCTCCATCGTCCTTCGAGTTGTTGCGCTTGCCACGGCGGCGAGCGTTGTCAACATGGTCAACAAACATGAGGAATCAGTAGATGACTTTACTTGGAGAGGACAGTAGGGACCCATCAGGGCGATAGCCATACGTACACAAGTTCCTCCTTATTACATACAACTATTTTTTTGCTTCCTCCTGATTTCCTGACATCATGGTCCCACACCACTTTCAACCTATATAGTCAATAAACGAGAGAATTGCACAAGGAGCGACCGATAGTTGGGACCTAGCAGCTCGAGCAGTATTTGGTTTTGGAGGTGTAAGCGGAGTTTTTCTTGAGCGATGTTTTTGTTGTTGTTCAGAGGAGCAGGGTATCAACTGGGCTGGCTGTGGCCAGTCTAGCCCAGGCTATTATTTTAAGCCAACCAAATATCCAACCCATATATTAATTTTTCAAGGTGAAAATGGCTAGCCCAGCTATACTTTTTTGCGGAATACCCAACCCAGGTGAACTTGTTATTCTCCACCCCGCTGGGCTGTAAATCTTTCCTAGGAGGGTGCATTAGGCCTAACAAGAAAATGGGCTTTAAGAAATAATAAATGGGATGTAATTTTAAAAACTGGGCCGTAAATACGCAAAAATGCACCAAACAGGTAATTAGTTTCAAAATTATTATTTTTTGAATTTGAAATTTTAATTTTGGTACTTATTGCACACACAATATTTTTTTTATTTTTACCTAATACAAATTCATTTTGAAATTGTATTTAATCTGACTCGAAATTTCGGGATAAAAATATTTCGGATCCCATCAAAATGTGGGATTTTTGGTTGAATTCTGTTTTGAGCGGTTGGTTGAAATTATTAATCATTCTCCTAGCTAGAAAATGGGCTATAATTTTAACAGATTGTAAATGGGTTGTAGTAATTTCCATTAGAATTCAAAAATGGGATGTGCATTAATACAAATCGTAAATGGGCTATATGTTCTCTGCCACAGATGTGATGCTCACTTGTGGGCCTATTATTTTTTTGAGAATTATAGTCAGTGATGCGTATGGAAGGATTGTGGTCCTACTAAGGTGTACAGAATGCTTTGTCAACTTATAATCAAGACACGATTCTAGTAGGAGTGGCTTTCTCTCAAAAAAAGCAACAGTGGCCGTTGGATGTCCATCCAACGGCTGTAGTGCTTCTTCAATCTGGAAAATTCTTGCTTCAGTCGTCCAAACCACCACCGACGGTACCGCTTGCTACCGCCTCCCGTGGCCGGCTATGCTGCCGCGCAAGCTTCACCGGCCCCCCTACTCCCAAACGCTGTCCAGGCCATTGCTCTACTGCTCATGTTCTTCTCCGGTGACGGCAGCCTCACACTGCAGCCGAACCAGTGAACCCTCGTACTCCCCTCCGCGTGGGCATCCACTGTTGTGTCTTTGCCAGCTCCGGGTCCTTCCCTTCCTAGGACTCGTCATTGTTCATTGTGTTGGTTCTCTCAGCGTGGCGTGGTCAACTTTGTCAACAAATGACAGCCATCGTAAGAGGCATGTACGTGAAGTGGCTGACAGTAGGGACCCACATGGCCCATGGCCACACGCAGCAAGTGCCCATGTATTATGCAAAAACAAATGATTTCTCCCCCTGACAGGTTTGACCCACCAGCTACATCTTCTTATGCAAGGAAGTGCTTCCTTTATTACGCGAAAATAAAAAGTTTCCTCTCCCTGACAGCTGGGACCCACCAGCTTTATTATGGTCCATTTCGTAAAATATAGATTATACCGAAGATGCTAAATCATTTTCTTTTTATTCTAACTCGAAAAAGAATAAACTAGAAAAACCAGAAAATATCTTCGCACGCAAGAAAGTGCCACCTTATTACGCGGAAAAAAATTGATTCCCCTGCTATCTGGGACCCACCAGATTTGGAGGCTGACTTGTGGGCCCACTAAGTTAACGCATATGCATGGCTTTGTCAACTTAGTCAAAAAATGCATACGCACTAACCGTTGGATGTTAATCCAACGGCCAAGCTACTTCTTCAACCTTGGGTCTTCTTGCTCCAGCCGCCCAAACCTGCGCCCGCGGTACCGCCTGCTCCAGCCTCCCGTGGTCGGTTGTGCTGCCGCATAGGCCTCACCGCCCGACCATACTACTACTGGTCAGGCCTTCCCTCTACTCATCTACATCCCCTCTTATTCTCCAGTGACGACAGCCTTACACAGCAACCGAAATAGTGAACCCTCGTACTCCCCTCTGCGTTGGCATCCACCTGCCTCATCTTCCCTGGCTCAGTGTCGTTCCCTTCCTAAATGTCACCGTCATCCAGTGCCTGGGTGTTGTCCGCATGGCGTGGTCTAGGTGGTAAGTGAACGACAACCATCAGAAGAGTAGTGTAGGCGGTGAGGCTGTTAGATGGACCCACCAGCTACATCTTCGCACGCAAGAAGTGCCTCCATATTAGGCGGGAAAAAAATGAATCCTCCCCCTGATAGCTCGGACCCACCATCAATAACTTCGCATGTAAGGAAGTGCCTCCTTATTGAAAGTGCAACTAATCTCCGGGTGGTTTTGGTAATTCATAATAACAGATAGCTCAAACTTATATCCATTCAAGATAAATATTTCAGAAAGTTCAATGATTGGCATGGCATAAACTAGAGGTGTACCCCTCAAAATGCGAAGCACAAAATTGGCAAAGGCCCAAGACTCTTCATTTTCATTTTAGTGATCCAAGATCACATTGAGTCCATAGGAAAGCCAATACTATTAAACGGGGATGAGGTGTTGCTTAATGGTCGACTTGCTCAAAGTGCTTAGTGATATTGCTCCAAAATCTCATTTTCACATATGTTGAAAACCTAAAGTCAAACTCGGACCCACCAATTTGATCTATCCGGTGCCACCGAGTTCATTTTACATAGCCACTGGTGGGTTTTCCTTGGTTCCGAGGAGCCTTGCCGAGGCAATTTGCTTCACCACCCCGACCCTTACCGCTAGCATTGCTCTGACCTTTTTCCTTATCTCGCTTCTCATAGTCAGCTCTCTGCTTCTTGACGAGCTTCTCAACTTGATAACACTCCTGGAGATCGTGGCCCTTGGTCTAATCAATCTTGTAGTACGGCCCAGCACCTTTCCCAGCTTCCTCAGCAGCCGCAGCCACCCAGCAATCAGCGCACGCAGCAGCTACCTTGCTGGGGGCTTCGGCTTTAGCCTTCTTACCTGTACTAGGAGTGCCAGATCCCCCAACTGCCAATACTACCTTATCCTTGCTCTTCTTGTTCTTCTTCCTCTAACCAATGGACTCGTCGTGATCCTTTGAGTCGATGTCGACACAATCTTCCTCTCTAGGGAGCTTCCTCCCCTCTTCCACCCGAGCACACTTGTCAACCAAGGTATACAATTCCTTCACAGTCTTGGGCAACCTAACATTCATCTTGGAACATATCCTGCGGTTGTGCATGTTGGACTGAAAGGCGGCTATCACAGCTGCCGGGTGGATGTCTGGAATATTCCTGTGGAATTTGTTGAATCTTTGCAAGTACTTCCGCAGAGTTTCTCCTTCTTTCTGCTGGAGAAGCTGCAAATCGCTAGGCCGCCCTGGTTCTTGATGGCGACCCGTGAAGGCGCCAATGAACTCATGCCACAAGTCAGCATAGGACGAAATTGAGTTCTCCGGCAGGTGCATCAGCCCAGAACTCATATTTGACTTGAGTGCCAAAGTGAAATAGTTGGCGAATACCTTCTCATCTCTTCCATCGGTAGCCTGACATCGATGGTGTAGATGCTCAAGAATTCTGCCAGTTTCAATCCTGCATCATACTTCTCAGGTATCTCTGGCTTGAATGTGCAACTGGACGGCCAACGGACTTGCCGTAGCTCACGGGTGAAGGTAGGGCACCCGACCTCGAAAGGTAGGCACCAGCCATCTTCGAGCGCGGGCTCATCGACGTTGGGCCATCACACGCATTGGGCTGGCAGTGGTTGTCGCGGCACTGCTCGACGATAGTGCGCGCACCTTCCCTCCATCTGTCCTCCGGGGCTCGCCATGGGTCTTGACATGCTCGAGGGTCAGAGGAGGCCATGGGGACGTCGTCAGGCTCTTGTGGCTCCCACACTACTTGCCAAGTCGAGGACTGCACCGTGGGGGCATGCTCTCCTATGCGGCCAGCTGCACGAGCCGTTGCTGTCGCCTGGGGAGGCCGTGGTGGGCCAGCTCGCTGCGATCCTCCCGCCTCGGCGAAACCAATCAAGCTCTTGATGGTGGATCGCCACTCGTCCATCTGATCGGCCGCCTGCAGGAATCTCAACAGCAATTGTGCCTGCGCGATGGCGTCTGAGGCAATGCTTGGCATGGGTGAAGATTATGAAGACAGCCATGTCGCTCGGCTCGTGATGGCGTCGGTCGCGACCGCGTCGCGCCCTTGCTACTATGAGCGAGCCGCTTGGATGGTGTGGTCACGCAGTAGAGGCGCTTGAGGGCTGGTGGCTCCATTGGGCACAGTAGCCTGGTTAGCTTGTTCTGGGGGTGGCGCGTGTCTCATGGTTGCACTCGTGACGGGGGCGGCCGGAGGGTTGCGATTCACCCCAGAACAAGCGCCACCACTGCGGTAGTGCCCTTCAGCGAGGAGAGAGGGTGCAGATAAAGTAATCACTCCATCCATACCTCGTGGAGTATGGCCACTTGGATGTTGTTGATGTTTTCCTTCCCAGGCGCCTCCCGCTTCTGCTTTGGCCACGGGGATGGTGGTGACAACGCCTCCTGCGCTGACCACACCTCCCGTGATGTCCACACCTCACGCATCCCCTCCTTTCCCGCGACGTTGGCGGTCGCGGGTGGTGGAGCCCTTGAGGTGGACGGGTGATTCGCAGCTCCCGACTCCTTATTAGGCGCCATAGTCGATAAAGCCATCGATGATGAAGATGGCGATGAAGATGACAAGCTATTGACGCTCTATGGTTCGTGCAAGTGATCTCCCTACCTGGCGCGCCAAATATGTCGCGGGAAACCACGACCTCCTATGGGGCTATGAGCCCCTTTTGGTTTGGCAGGGGTATGGTCACGTTGCACAAAGAGCGGAGAAGTCTCGCACGGCACGGCAGAGATCACACGGGCAATTTTACCCAGGTTCGGGACATCGTGGGGCGTAAAACCCTACTCCTGCTTTGGTGGTTGATGGTGGAAAAGGTGGTGGTAGACCCCACACACTTTGCCGAGTAGGGTTGCCTCGGGCAAAGTGGCTACATGCGTATAGGTACGTGAGGGCCTGAGCTTGGCAACCTCGCAAACCCAACCCATTTTACGTTTGCCATGGGCCTCCTTTTATAGACCAAGGGGTTACCATAGTGGCAAATCGGTCTTTGCGTACTGATTAGATAGAAAGCAGTGCTATCATACCTAACTCTGCAGGTTGACAGAGCGCATTAAATGAATCGTCTAGTGTCACATCACAGCATGCCCGGCAGCCCTTGCTGGGCCATTTAGCCAGCTTTGCGCCTGCTTGCTGACTTGTCCCAGGATGGGTGTCATATGGAGATGTTGCTATAGAAAGTGGCTGCCGTGTGGCAAAAAGCAGTCACTTAGTCATCTTGGGGCTTGACACCGCACTGACATGTGACTTGCGTCGCTCATGAGGTCGAGTGGTGGTGTAGCTTGCCTCCGCAAGTCCCGGCAAGGCCTGCGGGGACGATTTGGAAGTATGCTTCCGGTGCAAAACCCAACCCCGCCAGGCTCGCTTGCCCGGCAAGGGTGGTTCTCTCCATAGCATTATCTACCTTCTATGGCTCCTCTTGGCCTTCTTGATCTGTACTTGAATCTTCCAAGAGAGTCGATCCTCCTTGCTTGGTCCGACCTTGGCGTTGTAATCTTGCCTTTGATCCCGTGCACAATCTAGGTAATAGACCCAAGGTTTGTTGCACCAACAGTAAGTACTTCCCTCAGTTTTGAAACCAAGGTTACCAATCCAGTAGGAGACCCAAGCAAAACTATGTAAACGGTACCTTCACACAAACAACAAACACTTGCAACCCAACGCGTAAGACGGGTTATCAATGCCTCCTCATTATTTAGAAGATTAAATTGTATGAGTTTTGATAAATCGATCCGACAAAAGAAAAAATAAAATAAAGAAAGAAAAAGTGCAGCAAGGTATTTGTGGGTTTTTGGAATAATAGATCTGAAAACAATATGATAGAAAAATAGACCTGGGGCCGTATATTTCACCAATGGCTTCTCTCGATAAAATAGCATACGGTGGGTAACCAAATTACTATTGTCTAATTGATAGAAGAGCAAATAATTATGACGATATCCAAGGCAATGATCATGTATATAGGCATCACGTCCAAGATTAGTAGACCGACTCCTACCTGCATCTACTACTATTACGCCACACATTGACCGCTATACAACATGCATCTAGTGTATTAAGTTCATGGAAAAACGGAGTAATGCTATAAGAACGATGACGTGATGTAGACAAGATCTATGCATGTAGGAATAGACCCCATCTTTTTTCTCTTACTAGCAATGATACATGTGTGCCTTGCTACCCCTTCTGTCACTTGGTGAGGACACCACAAGATCGAACCCATCAAAAAGAACCTCTTCCCATTGCAAGAAAAATCAAACTAGTTGGCCAATCGAAACCAAAGTTTCAGAGAAGGAATACGAGACTATAATAATCATGCATATGAGAGATCAAAGAAGACTCAAATAATATTCATAGATAGAACTGATCATAAACTCTCAATTCATCGGATCCCAACAAACAGACCGCAAATAGTCATTACATCAAATATATCTCCAAGAACATCGAGAAGAACATTTTATTGAGAATAAATAAGAGAGAAGAAGCCATCTAGTTACTGCCTACGTACCCGTAGGTCTATGGTAAACTACTCACGGATCATCAGAGGAGCACCAGTGAGGATGATGAACCCCTACGTGATCGTGTTCCCCTCCAGCAAGGTGTTGGAATAGGGTTCTAGATTGGATCTCGTGGTTCTGGAACTTGCGGCAGCTGGAATTGTGTTTTGTCGATTCCCCTAGGGTTTCTGGAATATTTGGTTATTTATAGAGCTGAGAGGTGGTGGAAAATCCTCCCATGGGCCCCACTACCCACCTGGGTGCGCTAGGGGCCTCTAGCGCCCTGGGTCTTGTGGGCCCCACTAGCCTCCCCTCTAGCACTTACTTGGCTCCCAAATTGTCTTCTGGGTGGGGAAAATATCCAAAAAATGTTGCTGCATTTGGACTCCATTTGATATGGATATTCTGCGAAGTAAAAAAACAAGCAAGAACAGCAACTGGCACTAGGCACTATGTCAATAGGGTAGTCCCAAAGAATGATATAAAGTTGCTACAAAATGAATATTAAACATCCAAGAAAGATAGTATAATATCATGGAACAATCAACAATTTTAGATACGTTGGAGACGTATCAAGTATCCAGCCTCATCCCCAGCTGGAACGTACAGGGTGTATCTAAATCTAGTCTCCACCAAGCGGGGGTGCTCTCCATGGAGACGAGAGATAGCAACAAAGGCAGTGTGGCACCCTAGCTTAGAGCAATCGGTTTACCATGCATTGCCAGCCCAGAGACCTTGTCTTCTGGCAACACACAACAACTTGGTACCGAAAAGCAACCGCTTTATTAATGCTAGCGGATCAGAGTTTATATTACAATAGTTAGCGAGGCCAAGCGGCACACACGGTGCGGTTGAACAATATGTACATTATTTAGTGAACATAAAGAGACCTCGATCATGGCAACTACGCGGCAGCGAAACAACGTCGTAGCGGAACTCCATAGCACAGGGACGCCGATGTGGACACGATCTAGACTCGGACAGCTCTCCTTTCCAACGAGACTTTCCTGAAATGTGGCATGACACGCCAGGTCAGTACATTGAATGTACTTGCAAGCTCACAACAAGCATAAACATAATGACAAACAATATCATGATATTTAACCAATTAATAACAATGCAAGAATATACCCAACATGTTGTGACTATGCTCAAGTGGTACTCGTCCCTTGGACTGGCTTACCAGACGTGATCATTTCCAGACCACAAACGTGATGAACACAGAAACAAACTCGTGATCCTTACGGCGATCACAACCCGACCAATAAATGGCCCGTGATCCTTACGGTGATCACAACCCGACCAATAAATGGCCTGTGATCCTTACGGAGATCACAACCCGACCAATAAATGGCCTGTGATCCTTACGGAGATCACAACCCGACCAATAAATGGCCCGTGATCCTTACGGCGATCACAACCCGACCAATAAATTGCCCGTGATCCTTACGGCGATCACAACCATGACCACATCTGGTCCAACTCAACACGATGGCCTTTCTTCCATCATCTCAGTGCACACTTTAGTGTGCATATTTATTAAGTGTTGACCCATGGTGTGCCCTACTTTTGAGCATGTCTATAACCGTGGACTCGACTATCGATAGATTAATACACTCTGCAGAGGTAGCGCACTAGACCCACACTACGGCTCCCATGGCCTCGCACTCCCATTCGGGTGGACCAACGGCATTCCGACGAAACCACTTCATTTCCATGACACTCTCCCAGCCACTCTGACCCAATCCCCATCGGGCTAGTCCTGGGTGGCCCCATGTCTACTTCAAGACATTTCGACCACCGTTGTGGCCACGATCCACTCTGGGACCCGGTACCAAAAACTTAACAACGGGTTCACAAGGTTATGTCTGCTTACCGGGCTAGGGTACAGCACGCCCATAACCTTCCCTAGATGGAGGCACCGACCAGAGGCACGACAATGAAACGAATTAAGGTCGTCCCATACCTCCAAATGTGGTTGCACTGGGAAAGACTCGTTTCAGCGGTACCATGACCCGGTCAACAACATATTCAAGTTGAGTTATTTATCAGGTTCAACTGAAAGTGAAAGTAACTGGTGTCATAATGCCATGACATGCATCACCAACATATGCATCACATATCAATGAAACTAACTAAGTCAACTACGCTCTCGCGGAGCAATCATCAACTCATGGTACTCCTCTAGTTAAGATCAAACCTCACTTAAACCAGAATCTTTTCTAGCAAACTCATCATTTTTCATCATGCAAAAATAATTTCACTAATTATTTATCTCCATGACCATATTATCTTATCATTACTCATAACTAAATCCTTGTTAGCTTATAAAAAAATCACTTCAAACTTTCTTTAAATCAAGCATATTTAATATAACAAGAACCTAACAGAATATAATTATCATATTAATAATTTAAATGCATGAATAATCATAAGTTCAAGTAGGAAAATCACAAATATTGAAGTGGCACTATGAAAATGTTGTTGTGGCTTGCCTTAGTGCCTCCTGGTGATCCTCAAGACAAGCCTGCTCTTCTGAAAATAAATAAAACCACAAAAAGAAAACATCAAGAAACCTTCTGAAATTCACCAGAAAATCTAGACAGAAGGGAAAAAGTCTCATCTTTTGGGTTCTGCTAGATTTTTGTAGAAAGAACACAATGCAAAAAGAATCAATGCATTTGGACTTCTAGATAAAAAGTTGTGGCTGTTTGAAGTTCTCTTGATTTAAATGAATTTGAATCAAAAATAAAACAGACTGGGGGGTGACGTCCAAGGCGTAAAAGCCCAGTGTCGTGGAATTGTCACGTCAGATGTCCTTAGTGTGAGGACTTAGTCGTGAGGCCAACGCATCTATGCGGTAGCTTGAAGGGGTTGGTCGGAATCGAGAGACGCGAGGCAATCAACACACAAGACAAGGATTTAGACAGCTTCGGGCCCCGGGAAACATCATCCGATAATAACCCTACATGTTGTTTGTGGCTAGGTCTCATTATGATCATGAGGGAGTGCCGGTAAGCCGGCTCTTGTGTCTAGCCCTAGAGATTGTTTCTTCTTTCTTCTCCCTCTTTGGGGAGCCTTGCCCCTCCTTATATAAGCTGAAGTGGCGAGTAACATGTAGAGTCCATCCCGGACTAAGACTTAAACTATTCTCACTTCTCCTCATGGGCTTCTCTCCATGGGCTTCTTTAATGTCTTGGGCTTCTTACGATCTAGCTTACCATCTAGCTTATGATCTGGCTTACCATCTGGCTTACCGTCTGGCTTACGATCTGACTTACCATCTGGCTTACCATCTGGCTTACCATCTGGCTTACCGTCTGGCTTACGATCTGACTTACCATCTGGCTTACCGTCTACCGGCTTAACATTCCGGCTTACATGACTGTGTCTGCCGGGTTATATGACTGTGTCTGTCGGGTTATATGATTGTGTCTGCCGGGTTATATGACTGTGTCTGCCGGCTTACAATGCTTAACTGTTCCTGCCGGCTTATAATCTGCCTGGTCACCAATGGAACATCAAGTCCCAGCCGGGTCATATCTCCGGCCGGGTCATACCGCGGGGTATATCCCCAACATTAGCCCCCGGTTTATTTTGGATTCATCCATGTTAAACTGATCCTGTAAACAAAACACAAGAACAATTTTAACAGGTTATGCTCCGGGTTAAATAATATTGTACGCCGACACCTGGTCATCCTTAACTCCTTGTTATTTCCTCCTTCGAAAATCTGGGTCAATGAGCCAACTTCATAATCAATTTGCTGACGTTGGTTTCTCACAGAGTAAGACTGTGAAGAATAATTCATTTGACTCAGCTCCCAAATGCTTAAAAATATTGGTCTTGAAATACTCATGTGACCTTCAACCGGCTTAAAGATGGAAAAAAAACTTGCCGGGTTTATAAATAGATGATGCCAAGTCATAATTGTTGCTGATGCCAGGTCAAAACTGAGAATTTTGAAAAAATTTCTCCATCATATCCATATCACCTGTAGCCCCCAAGTCTTGAGCAGAACAAAGTAATGACTTAAGACTTGCTTCAACAAAAATATTATCACTTTGAAGAAATCCATGTTGTTTATCTCAATCACTAGTCCAAATTGAGTATTCCACATATGTAGCCCCCAAGTGCCGGGTTGTCATGCTTGCAGTAACCAGGGACTTGAAATTGCTTTATGCTCATAAAAACTTCAACCAGTGTAGCCTCCAAGGGCCGGGTCATTATGCAATAATGAGCAGGGACTTTGTAGATATGATCATGTATACTTGAACAACAACGTGTAGCCCCCAAGGGCTGGCTCATTATGATATGATGAGTCGGTCTTCAATAAGGCCAGTAAAAATGACTTTGCATTAGCCCCCAAATGTCTTGGTGCATGCTTGCAGCGACATGAGACTTGCACATTTGATTTAATCTCAACTTGAATAATGTAGCCCCCAAGTGCCGGGTCGTAAGCCTGCAGTGACTCGGGACTATTCCTTCCATTGCAGAATAAATTATATCCATTGATAAAATAATATCCATTGCGCTGAAGCGACTTTGAAAACCTCAATCGTAATATTGGTTATTGATAACCATAATAAAAATCCAGCCATGTTGGCTATTAAAGATTTGAATAATATAACCTGGTTTGAAAAACAGGTTCCGGTGATATTGAATCATACTGAACTTCCAAATGTTTATGATTGTCTCGTCCAAAGTCAAGCCGGGTACCTACCCGCTTACATGACTGCGTCTGCCGGGTTATATGATTGTGTCTGTCGGGTTATATGATTGTGTCTGCCAGGTTATATGACTGTGTCTATCGGCTTACAATGCTTAACTGTTCCCGCCGGCTTATAATCCATTAGCCCTCGGTTTATTTTGGATTCATCCATGTTAAACTGATCCTGTAAACAAAACACAAGAACAATTTTAACAGGTTATGCTCTGGGTTAAATAATATTGTAAGCCGACACCTGGTCATCCTTAACTCCTTGTTATTTCCTCCTCCGAAAATCTGGGTCAATGAGCCAACTTCATAATCAATTTGCTGACATTGGTTTCTCACAGAGAAAGACTGTGAAGAATAATTCATTTGACTCAGCTCCCAAATGCTTAAAAATATTGGTCTTGAAATACTCATGTGACCATCAACCAGCTTAAAGATGGAAAAAAACTGGCCGGGTTTATAAATAGATGATGCCAAGTCATAATTGTTGCCGATGCCAGGTCAAAACTAAGAATTTTGAAAATTTCTCTCCCTCATATCCATATTACCTGTAGCCCCCAAGTCTTGAGCAGAACAAAGTAATGACTTAAGACTTGCTTCAACAAAAATATTATCACTTTGAAGAAATCCATGTTGTTTATCTCAATCACTAGTCCAAATTGAGTATTCCACATATGTAGCCCCCAAGTGTCGGGTTGTCATCCTTGCAGTATCCTGGGACTTGAAATTGCTTTATGCTCATAAAAACTTCAACCAGTGTAGCCTCCAAGGGCCGGGTCATTATGCAATAATGAGCAGGGACTTTGTAGATATGATCATGTATACTTGAACAACAACGTGTAGCCCCCAAGGGCCGGCTCATTATGATATGATGAGTCGGTCTTCAATAAGGCCAGTAAAAATGAGTTTGCATTAGCCCCCAAATGTCTTGGTGCATGCTTGCAGCGACATGAGACTTGTACATTTGATTTAATCTCAACTTGAATAATGTAGCCCCCAAGTGCCGGGTCGTAAGCATGTAGTGACTCGGGACTATTCCTTCCATTGCAGAATAGATTATATCCATTGATAAAATAATATCCATTGCGCTGAAGCGACTTTGAAAACCTCAATCATAATATTGGTTATTGATAACCATAATAAAAATCCAGCCATGTTGGCTATTAAAGATTTGAATAATATAACCCGGTTTGAAAAACCGGTTCCGGTGATATTGAATCGTACTGAACTTCCAAATGTTTATGATTGTCTCGTCCAAAGTCAAGCCGGGTACCTGCCGACTTACATGACTATGTCTGCCGGGTTATATGACTGTGTCTGCCGGGTTATATGATTGTGTCTGCCGGGTTATATGACTGTGTCTGCCGGCTTACAATGCTTAACTGTTCCCGCCGGCTTATAATCTGCCTGGTCACCAATGAAACATCAAGTCCCAGTTGGGTCATATCTCCGGCCGGGTCATACCGCGGGGTATACCCCCAACATTAGCCCCCGGTTTATTTTGGATTCATCCATGTTAAACTGATCCTGTAAACAAAACACAAGAACAATTTAACAGGTTATGCTCCGGGTTAAATATTATTGTAAGTTGACACCTGGCCATCCTTAACTCCTTGTTATTTCCTCCTTCGAAAATCTGGGTCAATGAGCCAACTTCATAATCAATTTGCTGACGTTGGTTTCTCACAAAGAAAGACTGTGAAGAATAATTCATTTGACTCAGCTCCCAAACGCTTAAAAATATTGGTCTTGAAATACTCTTGTGACCTTCAACCGGCTTAAAGATGGAAAAAAACTTGCCGGGTTTATAAATAGATGATGCCAAGTCATAATTGTTGCCGATGTCAGGTCAAAACTGAGAATTTTAAAAATTTCTCTCCCTCATATCCATATTACATGTAGCCCCCAAGTCTTGAGCAGAACAAAGTAATGACTTAAGACTTGCTTCAACAAAATTATTATCACTTTGAAGAAATCGATGTTGTTTATCTCAATCACTAGTCCAAATTGAGTATTCCACATATATAGCCCCCAAGTGTCGGGTTGTCATGCTTGCAGTAACCTGGGACTTGAAATTGCTTTATGCTCATAAAAACTTCAACCAGTGTAGCCTCCAAGGGCCGGGTCATTATGCAATAATGAGCAAGGACTTTGTAGATATGATCATGTATACTTGAACATCAATGTGTAGCCCCCAAGGGTCGGCTCATTATGATATGATGAGTCGGGTCTTTAATAAGGCCAGTAAAAATGACTTTGCATTAGCCCCCAAGTGTCATGGTGCATGCTTGCAGCGACATGAGACTTGCACATTTGATTTAATCTCAACTTGAATAATGTAGCCCCCAAGTGCCAGGTCGTAAGCCTGCAGTGACTCGGGACTATTCCTTCCATTGCGGAATAAATTATATCCATTGATAAAATAATATCCATTGCGCTGAAGCGACTTTGAAAACCTCAATCGTAATATTGGTTATTGATAACCATAATAAAAATCCAGCCATGTTGGCTATTAAAGATTTGAATAATATAACCCGGTTTGAAAAACTGGTTCTGGTGATATTGAATCGTACTGAACTTCCAAATGTTTATGATTGTCTCGTCCAAAGTCAAGCCGGGTACCTGCCGGCTTACATGACTGTGTCTGCCGGGTTATATGACTATGTCTGCCGGGTTATATGATTGTCTTTGCCGGGTTATATGCCTGTGTCTGTCGGCTTACAATGCTTAACTGTTCCCGCCGGCTTATAATATGCCTGGTCATCAATGAAAAATTAAGTCCCAGTCGGGTCATATCTCTGGCCGGGTCATACCGCGGGGTATATCCCCAACATTAGCCCCCGGTTTATTTTGGATTCATCCATGTTAAACTAATCCTGTAAACAAAACACAAGAACAATTTTAACAGGTTATGCTCTGGGTTAAATATTATTGTAAGACGGCACCTGGTCATCCTTAACTCCTTGTTATTTCCTCCTTTGAAAATCTGGGTCAATGATCCAACTTCATAATCAATTTGCTGACATTGGTTTCTCACATAGAAAGACTGTGAAGAATAATTCATTTGACTCAGCTCCCAAACGCTTAAAAATATTGGTCTTGAAATACTCATGTGACCTTCAACCGGCTTAAAAATGGAAAAAAACTTGTCGGGTTTATAAATAGATGATGCCAAGTCATAATTGTTGCCGATGCCACGTCAAAACTGAGAATTTTGAAAATTTCTCTTCCTCATATCCATATTACCTATAGCCCCCAAGTCTTGAGCAGAACAAAGTAATGACTTAAGACTTGTGAGGGAGTCCTGGACTAGGGGATGTCCGGATAGCCGAACTATCATCATCGGCCGGACTCCAAGACTATGAAGATACAAGATTGAAGACTTCGTCCCGTGTCCGGATGGGACTTTCCTTGGCGTGGAAGGCAAGCTTGGCGATACGGATATGTAGATCTCCTACCATTGTAACCGACTCTGTGTAACCCTAGCCCTCTCAGGTGTCTATATAAACCAGATGGCTTTAGTCCGTAGGAGGAACAACAATCATACCATAGGCTAGCTTCTAGGGTTTAGCCTCTTTGATCTCATGGTAGATCCACTCTTGTAACACACATCATCAATATTAATCAAGCAGGACGTAGGGTTTTACCTCCATCAAGAGGGCCCGAACCTGGGTAAAACATCGTGTCCCTTGTCTCCTGTTACGATCTGCCTAGACGCACAGTTCGGGACCCCCTACCCGAGATCCGCCGGTTTTGACACCGACATTGGTGCTTTCATTGAGAGTTCCTCTGTGTCGTCACCGATAGCCTCAATGGCTTCTTCGATCTTCAACAACGACGCAGTTCAGGGTGAGACCTTCCTCCCCGGACAGATCTTCGTATTCGGCAGCTTTGCACTACGGGCCAATTCGCTTGGCCATCTGGAGCAAATCGAAAGCTACGCCCCTGGCCGTCAGGTCAGATTTGGATGTTTGAACTTCACGGCTGACATCCGCGGGAACTTGATCCTCGATGGATTCGAGCCACAGCCAAGCGTGCTGCACTATCACGACGAGCATGATTTAGCTCTGCAGCCGGACAGTATCCTGGAGGCCGAACTCGAGTCCGCTCCGATCTTCAATTCGGAGCCGGCTGTGCAGATCGAGGACGAATGGCTAGACACCGTCTCGGGGGCTGCAACCTCTACGGCGATAGAGCCGAACACTGATCTTGTCCCTCATGAAGCCCGTGACTCCGAGGTGCCGGACTCCTCGCCGGACTCCGAGCCTCCCGCGCCCCTCCAATCGAATCCGGTTGGGCGCCGATCATGGAGTTCACCGCTGCGGACATCTTTCAACACTCACCTTTTGGCGACATCTTGAGTTCGCTAAAGTATCTCTCGTTATCAGGAGAGCCCTGGCCGGACTGCGGTCAGGACGGTTGGGATGCGGACGACGAAGAAATTCAACGCCCACCCACCACCCACTTAGTAGCCACTGTCGACGATCTAACCGACATGCTAGACTTCGACTCCGAAGACATCGACGGTATGGACGATGATGCCGGAGACGACCAAGAACCAGCGCCTATCGGGAACTGGAAAGCCACCCCAACTCACGACGTATACATGGTGGATACACCAAAAGGAAGCGATAATGAGGAACAACGGGACGTGGCGAAGGACAACTCCCCCAACAAACAACCGCCACCCATACGTCACCAAAACGGCGACACAAGCGCCGCTCGAAGTCCCGCCTCGATAAAAACGGCACCCATACGGACCCGGCCCTAGAGCAGGGCGAAGCAGTGGACGACGAACATGCCACCAAGCAACCATCCGAACATGATGAACTGGACAAGCAACCCATCCCCGGCGAAAACAAGAGCCTAGACGATCTCACGCCGAACACATCACCAGAGCATAAGAACCTTCATAAAAGGCTCGTCGCCACTGCAAGAAGTTTGAAGAAGCAAAAGCGGAAGCTCAAAGCAGTGGAGGACGCACTCAGAATGAGATGGAGCAAAGTACTCAATACCGCAGATAAATATGGCGCTAGTCACCAGGCAAAGAGCTACCCGAAGCGCAAGCTATTGCCCGAATTTGACGAGGAGGCCTTAGAGCCCCCACAGTCAAAATAGAAAGAGGCCGCCTGGCCGGATAGACAACCAGATGACAGGCTAAGAGCAGCAAGGGGCCGCACACAAGCCGGCACACGATCAGCATAAAGATCCTCGGAAAAAGGATGACCCGGTCAGGTCTATCTATGGGCCAAAAAAGAAGACTCCAGGAAGCAACACAACCCGTCGAGCGTTTGAAGACAATGACACACCCAAATATAGGGGCGCCGCACACCCCTATAGAGGCATATGAATTTCCAGCGGGATTCAAACCCGTAAACATAGAGGCATATGACGGAACAACAGACCCCGGAGTCTAGATTGAGGATTATATCCTACACATACATATGGCCAGAGGAGACGATCTCCATGCCATAAAATACCTACCCCTCAAGCTCAAAGGGCCAGCTCGGCATTGGCTCAAAAGCCTCCCAGAAAATACCATTGGAAGTTGGGAAGAGGTCGAGGATGCGTTTCGGGCAAATTTTCAGGGGACTTATGTCCGCCCTCCGGATGCAGACGATTTAAGTCACATAACTCAACAGCCCGGAGAGTCAGCACGCAAATTCTGGAACAGGTTCCTCACCAAAAAGAACCAAATAGTCGATTGTCCGGACGCCGAAGCCTTAGCAGCCTTTAAGAACAACGTCTGAGACGAATGGCTCGCCAGACACCTCGGCCAGGAAAAACCAAGAATAATGGCCGCACTAACAAGCCTCATGACCCGCTTTTGCGCGGGGGAAGATAGCTGGCTGGCTAGATGCAGCACCATCGACCTGAGTACATCCGAAGTCAGGGATGGAAATGGGAAACCACGACGCAGAAAAGATCAGCGCCAGAATAAGGAAAATGGGCCAAATAGCACGGCGGTCAACACCGGATTCAAAAGCTCTTGGCCGAACAATAAAACACTGCCCCTCAAGGACAACAGTGACGAGCTATCCAACCTAAACAAAATTCTGGATAGACTATGTCAAATACATAGTACCCCCGGGAAGCCTGCAAACCATACCCACAGGGGTTGTTGGGTCTTCAAGCAGTCCGGTCGACTTAACGCCGAACGCAAGGGGCTCGACACACCAAGCGAAGACGACGACGAACCCCACAAGCAGCACGCCGGAAAACAGAAGACTTTCCCACTATAAGTCAAAACAGTGAACTCACTTCATGTGATAACACGAAAACACAGTACGGCACCTGCCATACCAGGACACCGTCCGCAGAATGGGGATAGACCCTACCAAAATTAACTGTAGCAGCACTTCCTTCAAAGGAGCGACGCCAGGCCTTTAAGCCAATTGTACAAGCTCTGTACCACTAGAGGTTGTGTTCGATTCATCCGACAACCTCTGTCGCGAAAAGCTCACTCTCCATATCGCCCCATTTAATAGTGGCCCTCAAGCACTACTGGGACGCGAAGCTTTCGCCCGCTTTAACGCAATACCACATTACGCGTCTCTTACGCTTAAAATGCCCGGTCCACGCGGCATAATCTCATTAAAGAGTAACTCCGAGTGTTCCTCGACCACGGAGAACGTGAGACTGCCTTGACAGCCACACACTAATCCGACCTTGCAGGTCAAAACCCCTAAAAATAGGTCATTCAGACCTCGGACACGGTTAGGCGAGTCCGGCGTAAATAAACAAGGGGCTTCCCAGCCGCATACCCCTTTACAAGGGGCCGCGCGTATAAACGATGAGAGCCAATAAAGCTCAACTTTATTCATCTTCCAAATTATACTTTATTTTAAATACATCTTTTGCACGATATTTCTTCCAAACTAAGTCCTTCTCTTTTACAGATGAAGCACGTGATACACCCGTCCAGGATACAGCACAACGGAGACACAGGCGCAGACGTGCAGCAGGGACCCGTTGCAAGGATTCTTTTCAGATTAAGACCCCGCGTAAACCTTTCTTATTGTCTCTTGTTGATACACAACCCCTGGTTTCCTACCATAACCGAGGAGGAGGCTGGCGTTTTGGCATCGGCCGCATCAGAAGTTCCCACCTGTACCTAGACACTAGGGGCTTAGGGAAATGTTCTGCCCGGTATCATAAAGACCGAACACCTCAGGGAGTGTTTGGCGTCTCGAGTTAGGCCTTATATGCATCAGCTCCGAATCATGTCTTTGGTCAAATTTTGGGTTTGCCCGGCTCCTGTGTTTTGCTTCCTTACGTTCCGCTCCATCGGCTAACGCGGCACCAGGAGAACTACTGCGATTGTGCCCCGGTTCGGCCGGGCGAGCACCTCAGTAGAGAAAGCCGAAAACTGACTGTCATGATATAGCGAGAGACTGGTCAACCACTCGATCGACTATTGGAATGTTTAGAATTCCTCCGCTTTGACGAAGGACCGCTTCCTGGTCAGGCTCATATGCGCCCCGAGTTCGGAGAGCGCGGTGCCTCTAGGGGCTATATAGTAGCCCCACCATCGAGCTCCTATGGCTAAGTGAAAGTGATAAAGCATTATAGTCCGGTTGCCTAGCTTGCTATGCTATCACCTCCTTCAAAGGACCAAGACATTGGATTAAGTGTGAAAAAGCGCTTTTTTTTGCAAACACCCCCGCACCATGTGCGTGGGGGCTGAAGCCAAAGACTGCCATCTTTCAGGTTATTCATACATATACGGCCGCACAGGAGATAGTTCAATACTTGAATGCACAAGTATAAAAATCCGTTGCATTATAAACATGATCTCAGAAATCATACATGTCATTTAAACATAACATCTTTCGAGCACTGCGACTCTATTAAACGAGCGCCCTGCAGGACTTCCTCAAAATAGTGCTCGGCGGGTAATCGGCTTTTGTCCGAACCCCGGGATGCAACAACGATGGCATCCATCTCCGCCCAGTATGTCTTCACACGGGCGAGAGCCATCCGTGCACCTTCTATGCATGCCGACCGCTTCATCGCCTTGATATGCGGCACCGCCCCAAGGAATTGCTGCAACAAGCCAAAATAACTCTCAGGCTTGGTCCTTTCTGGCCACAGATGAGCGACCACATCCGTCATGGCAAGTCCGGACAATCTATTCAGCTCAGCCCACTCAACCAGCCGATCACTCAACGGAAGTGGACGCTCCGGACTATGGAATTGAGACCAGAAAAGCTCTTCCATTTCGTGATCCTTCTGGCTTCGGAAGTGCACGACTGCATCCGCCGCACTCGCCGCCAAATCCAGATAAGGATCCTCCACACCGCACAATCAGCCCAGCTGAGCATACTTCGGATCCGTGAACTTCCTACGCAGCATAAAGGGCTTTCCAGCCGCAATGTCTCCGGCCTGACGCAGTTCCTCCTTCATAGCCCGCATCGCACTATGGGCATCCTTGGCTTCAGCGGCGGCCTTCTTCAGGTCCTCTTGCTCCGCTCGGCGTTCTCTTTCAAGAACCTCATAGCGGCCGGCAGCATCTTTTAATTTCACGGCCATTCCGGCCATCTCCTCCCTGCTTCGGCAGTGAGTAGCCTTTTCGGCTTTTAGCTCTTCCGCTGCCTTCGAGGCAGCCGCATCACTTTTCCTGGATTGCTCCTTGGCTCGAGCAAGCTCTGCTCAAAGGTCTTCCACAGCAGCGGCACCATCTGCATCAAGCATACAAATTGTAAGGAACGGGCATCAGCTCCCTTACTAGGCAACCGCGGAGCAACCACCTACCTTGTGACTCATTAAGTCGTTTATTGACCAGCGCGATGTCCGCATCCGCAACATCGAGTTGCCTCTTCAGCTCGGCAACTCCATTAGTCCGGCTGGCCACCGAACGTTCCGCCAACTGCATAGGAAAGGCGACATTCTATAACTGAGATTATGATCCTCGGCACGTTGTTGCTTTCGACAGCATACCAAGTCTTAGGGGCTACTATCTATACAGGGCGCACTCCATGTGCAAAACTGTCAAAAGGTATGTCATTTTTTACGTACCTCAAACCCCGTCAGCAAACTTCCGATGGCCTCATACAACCCGCTCTCGGTGGATGAGATCCTTTCAATCACCATACTCATTAATGTGCAGTGATCTTCTGAGATAGACGCCCTCTTGAGCAAATCCTGCAGCTCCAACGGCCGTACTCCAATGGGTGCCGAACTCCCCGGCCCCGCCGGACTCGGGGAGACCCTCCGTGACGACACTTCAGGGTCGTCCGCCCCGCCCGACGGGGCGGCAGATGGAGGCGTTTCGCTCTCCATCATCTCCGGACGAAGGTCCCCCGAAGATGAGCTCTGCTGAGATGGGCTGAGATCCGAACTACAAGGTGAAAACTTCGGTTACCCTTAGAAATAAAGCAGGGGTGTCCCCTATTACAAAATCCCCCCTTTTTACTTACGGCTCGCTAGAGGGCTGATTCCTCTAAGGAGACAGTGCGGACGGGGCTCTTCCCTGCACAGGACCTTCCGGTGCAGATTTCTTTCCCCGCTTTGAGGCCTTGGCCTCCGGATCTTCGGAAGCGGTCCTCTTCCCCCCCTGGAAGGAGGGACTCTCGATTCCCCCCTTACTGAAAGCCCCCTTGGCAGAGGTGGTAGTTTCCCTGTGCCCCCCTTCGCCCTCCTCTAAAGGCGCAACCTCCAACATTTTGACTAACACGGGATCCGGCGTGGACTCAGGGAGGGGGGCCGGACACCGTATCAGTTTTGCTTGCGCTATCCACTCCTGTCCAAGGGATAGCTGGTTAAACGGCAAACCCATGATAAATAAATGGACAATATGTCCAGACACAGGGCTACTTACTTGAGTATCCGGGCGATTGCAGCTTAGGCCAGCATCCTCGGTCAAGTCCGGACGCATCTCTTGCGATCCGAAGAACAGTTTGTACATCTCCGCGAGTGTCAAACCCATGAAGTGTTGGAGAGCTCGTGGCCCCTCCAGATTAAATTCCCATAGGCTGAGGGGGCGACGTTTGCAGGGCAGAAGGCGCCGAATCAGCATAACCTGTGCCACTACGACCAGATTAATCTCCCTTTCTTGGAGGCCTCGAATCCGGTCCTGCAGCAGGGGTACGTCTTTGGACAGCCCCCAGTTAAGCCCCTTGTTGACCCATGATGTCAGCCGTTGTGGAGGGCCCGAGCGGAAGACGGGCGGCGGCCTCTGCCTGCTGCCCCTGGGAGCGGTGATATAGAACCACTCCTGTTGCCACAAGCCGAGCTCCTCCTGAAAAGAGCCCTCGGGCCATGGAGCATCGGCCCTCTTGCTTATAACCGCCTCGCCGCACTCTGCCTGACGCCCCTCAATCATCTTCGGCTCCACGTTGAAGGTTTTGAGCCACAAGCCGAAGTGAGGGGTAGCGCGGAGGAAGGCTTCGCAGACGACAATGAATGATGAGATGTGGAGGATGGACTCCGGAGCAAAGTCATGGAATTCTAGCCCATAGTAAAACATGAGCCCCCTCACGAAGGGATCCATCGGGAAGCCTAAACCCCGACGGAGGTGAGACACGAACACGACGCTCTCGCCGGGCTCGGGAGTAGGAATAACTTGCCCTCGGGCAGGAAACCTATGCGAAATCTCGTAGGTCAAGTACCTGGCGTCTCTTAGCTTTAGCACGTCCTCTTCCGTGACGGAAGAGGACATCCACCGGCCTCGTAGGTCGGAGCCGGACATTGTCGAAGGTCGAAAGTACCCGAATCTGGAGCCCTAGGTGTTGGAACTTGGGGCGAGAGGCGGATTCCATTGAGGTTTGAAGAAAAAGAACGGTCCTTGGTCTCATTATAAAGAGGGAGAATACCAAGAGCCGTCCCCGTGACCGTTTGGAACCCGCCTTCGATGGAGGAGGCACGGCAACGGGCGCGGTCGGGTTACCCACATCTGTATTAATGGGAATCCCGGAATAAGGGGAACACGATCTCTGCTTCGACAAGACATGCCAAGGAAACCGCTTCGCTAAACGCACTGAGGTGGTACAATAAAAACAATTCTAGTAAAGGCTTGGTAGTGGTGTGACGTCACGCCACAAAATACGTCAGCAGATTGAACTTGTGTAATATTATTCTCTCTATGGTGGTACGTGGAATTTATTTTGCAGAGCCGGACACTATCCTGGTGTTCACAATCTTCTATAAATTATTCGGAGAAGGAACCCGCCTTGCAATGCCGAAGACAATATGCGCGCCGGACTCGTCGTCATTGAAGCCTAGTTCAGGGGCTACTGAGGGAGTCCTGGACTAGGGGGTGTCCGGATAGCCGAACTATCATCATCGGCCGGACTCCAAGACTATGAAGATACAAGATTGAAGACTTCGTCCCGTGACCGGATGGGACTTTCCTTGGCGTGGAAGGCAAGCTTGGCAATACGGATATGTAGATCTCCTACCATTGTAACTGACTCTGTGTAACCCTAGCCCTCTCCGGTGTCTATATAAACCGGATGGCTTTAGTCCGTAGGAGGAACAACAATCATACCATAGGCTAGCTTCTAGGGTTTAGCCTCTTTGATCTCGTGGTAGATCCACTCTTGTAACACACATCATCAATATTAATCAAGCAGGACATAGGGTTTTACCTCCATCAAGAGGGCCCGAACCTGGGTAAAACACATGTCCCTTGTCTCCTGTTACCATCCGCCTAGACGCACAGTTCGGGACCCCCTACCTGAGATCCGCCAGTTTTGACACCGACAACTTGCTTCAACAAAAATATTATCACTTTGAAGAAATCCATGTTGTTTATCTCAATCACTAGTCCAAATTGAGTATTCCACATATGTAGCCCCCAAGTTCCGGGTTGTCATGCTTGCAGTAACCTGGGACTTGAAATTGCTTTATGCTCATAAAAACTTCAACCAGTGTAGCCTCCAAGGGCCGGGTCATTATGCAATAATGAGCAGGGACTTTGTAGATATGATCATGTGTACTTGAACAGCAACGTGTAGCCCCCAAGGGCCGGCTCGTTATGATATGATGAGTCGGATCTTCAATAAGGCCAGTAAAAATGACTTTGCATTAGCCCCCAAGTGTCATGGTGCATGCTTGCAGTGACATGAGACTTGCACATTTGATTTAATCTCAACTTGAATAATGTAGCCCCCAAGTGCCGGGTCGTAAGCCTACAGTGACTCAGGACTATTCCTTCCATTGCAGAATAAATTATATCCATTGATAAAATAATATCCATTGCGCTGAAGCGACTTTGAAAACCTCAATCGTAATATTGGTTATTGATAACCATAATAAAAATCCAGCCATGTTGGCTATTAAAGATTTGAATAATATAACCCGGTTTGAAAAACCGGTTCCGGTGATATTGAATCATACTGAACTTCCAAATGTTTATGATTGTCTCGTCCAAAGTCAAGTCGGGTTAATCGAAACCACATATATGCTTCTGGTATGAGCAAAAAGTCTCAAAACCCAAAAGATTGTGTTCAAAAAACTTAATCCAGACAAAAAGAAAAGCAAGGCTTCTGATTCGAATACGATCAGTAAACCGTTCCAAAGGGGTTAAGCTAGGATTCGAATACGATCATGTAGCCCCCAGTGGCTTTGGCGTTGCCAGTCAAGAGGGTACCGACAGCTATGTTCTCTTTGGTTCGAATACGACCTATGTTTGAACAGGAAGCCCCCAAATGACCTTGAGAGTTGTTTAACGACACTGATTCAAATACGATCCACGTCGGACCCAAAAGGGGTTGATCTATGATTCGAATATGATCAAGAAGCCCCCTAGTGAGTTTGGCAGTGTGCCGATCAAAAGGGTACCGACGGCTATGTTCTCTTTGGTTCGAATACGACCTATGTTTGAACAGGAAGCCCCCAAATGACCATAAATTTGGCATTATGCCGATCAAGAGGGTACTGACAGCTATGCTCGATCAGCAGGAAACCTCCAAGTGATCATAATACGATAAGCCGTAAGGCAGGATACCCATGTTTGAACCGCGCATCCTGGCAGCAAGTTCTCTTTTGGCAACCCTTAATTTGTTTGAGAACTCGAACTTGCGAGAGATTAATTTTTGAACCGGTACTTTAAACCATATTTGAGAGCTTCAAAGCTTTAGGGGAGACAGGTTTACCTTGAACCGAATCTTGAACTGGAATCCTTCTTTTTAAGCCGGAAATTTCCTGACAGCCTTTAAATATTCGCCAATAAGGCAGTAGCCTCCGGGGCCGGGTTATTTTCCCTCCAATGAGCCGGAGTTCTTGAATCTGCTTTAAACTGGTAATCATTTACTGATTCATGTCATCATAGCCCCCGAGTCTCAAGGCGACTTGAGGAGTTGGCTTGAGATTCTCCATAATTGACCGTGATAAAAAACCGGTTTGAATTCTGCATGGGGGAACTTGCAAGCCAAAGTGATTACTTTTTTAGAGAAAATGATATGTAATATAAAGTATACTAGATGGATATCACCTGATATGTTAGACTAGTAATTATCCACCGCGGAGTTGATGATCTCCATGGTGAAGTTAAAATCAATCACGGATGAACTGGCCATGGTAGCAGACAGATGAGCCGGCTGCGGCGTTGTAAGTCCATCAATCGTAGGCACGGTCCCGGCAAGTTGGTGTAGATCGAGCTGCACGGGCGGTGGCTTGCGCACACCCGTTCAACAGCAAGCAGGAGCAAATGACAGTGCAGAATGATGCTAACGCAAACTCCACGGGCATAGCATAGCACCACTTTTATAATGCATCCCTGTCCTGCATAAAATATATTGCCGACCAGAGTGATTGTTTTTGGAAAAAAATATGTGCTAATAAAATAGACTTATATGGATATCACCTGATTTGTCTCTCGGATGACTGATGATCCGTAGATAATTTTTCAACATAGTTGCGGACCACTTTGACCTTTTTTCAAATAGTCTCTCTCAGTGTCCACTATAGTGAATGTAATTGGGACACATCACCTTATCCGTCAACTGAAGAAACAGTCAATAACTTCCATTGTTTATTCCGTTCTGCAGATACTGTATCCAGGAAAAGGACTGGTCTGGCTCAGGCCCCTCAACACGCAATTGTGGGGCGCTCGCGGGCAGGGCCACGACGGAGGCGGTAGGAGCAGCGGGGCTCTCTGGCAGCTCACCGGGGCTGGTCGAGGCTTGAAGCCTGCTCAGGCGGGGGCACTCGCGGCTCCGGGCGTGGCCAACCCAACGTACAGGCGGAGGCTGGCTCATCGCGTGGTGGTGGAGGCGAGGCTCAGCCGCGGGCGCGTGGCTGCGCAGCCGCGGAAGCGGAGCGTCGGAGGCTGCTGCAGGAAGGAGCAGGCATGGCGACCCAGCGGCCGGCACGACAGCAGGCGGCTCATCGCGGAGGACATGGCGATTGGAAGTGAGGTTACAATAATGGAAGCAACGAGGCCATGGCGGAGCTTGATAGCGGTGACTCGGGGATAGGCTCCAGCGGAGGCCGGCCGGCTCCAGGCGCGGTGGCGGCGGTTTACCCATGGGGGATCGAACCTGGCTCTCCTCGGTGCGGGCGTGCATGGTCAATCGCCGGGCTACGGCGAGGCGGATCAACATGTAGCCTCCGGATCGGCAGAGCGAGCACACGGGAAATAGAACCGGCCACGCCGGTTTATAGCAGAATTGAAGGTGGCTCTCGGAGACCCGTGGCGAGGCGAGCGCAACAACAAGGCCGGGCAGCTCCGGGCGAAGCGCGGCGACTTGGAACAGTAGGTTGAGGCAGTGGCTTGAAGCCGTGGGGCAGGGACGCCGGACCCCGTCAGATGTAGGTGCAGAGGCGGTTCACCACGGCGGGTTAAAATAGTAGACTCAACGGATTGGTCGCCGATTTATAGCCGTGCTATCACTTGGTTCGGTTTAGCACGGTAGGAAACGGGGGTGATCTGGCGACCTGAAGAGGCCAGTTTGAAAAGGCCAGGCGACTCAGGAATAGAAGAAGCCTAACGCGCGGGTGGTTCATGACCGGAGTGAGGCATGGCGACGACGACTCACACCGGACGTGGTCGGTTCAGGGCCAGCTACGGCGGGTCATATGACCCGGGCGGCTCAGGTGCAGAGAGACGGCGGTTTGAGGCGTGCGCGGCGACTCTCTGGACAGCGGAGGCGGGTCAGCCCGAAGTGGCAGAGCAAAAGGGGAGGAGCAAGGTTGACCATCTTCAGAAGAGTCCGGTGATCCGTCGTGACGACGGCCCATCAACGGGACGAAGGTGAGGCCCTGGCCATACGGGTCAAGGATGAAGCGGGAGTAATAGGCCGGCTCATCGTGATGGCCAAGAGACTTGTCAACGGCGACTTTGAGACCACACCCACAGAAGCGAGGTGAGCGCCGCGGTGACTGCGTCTCTCAGCAGCGATTCGGCCACGCGAGGGCGGCCCGCAGCGGAGGCATTGCAGGGCCAGCGACGACTTGAAGTAGTAGTGATACCATGACTTGGGTGAACTGGCAATGAAGCGAGGTCAGCGGGCAGAATGAGGCGCGCCAAGCCGGCTGGAACGACACAGATGCGAAGAAGCGATGAGACGGGCGCGAGCCGGCGAAGACATCCGCGATGACGCGGGCGCTCGGAGCAGAGAGGCGCCAGCGAGTCAGTTCGGTAGGGGGAGTGAGGCCGCTCAGAGGAGAGCCGGCGCATCTGCTCACCGAGGAGGTGGTGGGACGAGGCCGGGTCACAGTCAGCGGGTGGCTCGACAGCGGCCGCGGCGGCTCTTAGGCAAAAAAATGGAGACTTGTGCTCGGCGGATCAACAACGGAGGCACCCCAGTCAGCAAGAAACAGCTCGGAGGCGGCTGAGGCAGGGCCACGATAAAGGAGAGCTGAGGCGGCCAGCAGCTCGACGGAGGCGGCAGAGTCAGGGCCCGGCGACAGTGTGGACGACGCGGGTACTCGGGACCAGAAGCAACAGCGGCTCGGCCGTGGAACTGGGCGACGGGTCGACGTGTGGAGAACCGTGGAGGTCGGCGTCTTAGGGAGGTGCAAAGCCAAGGTAGTCAGCAGCTCAGAGCTCCGAGGGAGGCCGGTTGTAGCGAGATTGGCGGGTCAACGCCATACCGGCACGGGCGGACCGTGGTGGCGGCTGGCGCAGAGGAAACGCTGGTGGGAGGCTACGGCAGGCGCGGGGTTACGCTCTGAGCGGCTTAACGGCGAGAGGAGTTGGCGCGGGTTGAAGCAGATATGCGGTCGCGGCGGCGCCCTCCTTTTAGCGCCGGCCATGGACGCAGAGATGCTGAAGACGCCGGCCTCTATCTCGTCGATTTTTAGACGCCGCATGTGTTCGTCGGGGAGTAGTATACTAGAAATTTGCTCCTTGGAGATAGCACGTGAAGGACTTGATGAAGCTTTGCATGTATGTTGACTTGGTGCTCTCCTGTTTGACCGATTGTACAAGTTTCGTTGTAGCTAGTCATGGGGTCGTACCCGCACATATCTTTTTTTTAAACAGAGACAAAAGATTTGCCTCATTCATTAATTAAGAAGGAGAGTTTTGAGTACATGAGAACCGGCTTTACAACATAGCCCATCAACAAAAGGTGCAAACGAATTACTCTCGCGACATGATGATGCTCAGATGTCTAGCCCCCGCGGTGACCCACGTCCTGGCCTCCTCCTGGATGAGTTTTAGAATGTAGTGTGGCGGCGTCGATTTCTTCTGGAAGACTCTAGCGTTTCTCTCATTCTAGATGACCCAACATACAAGCATGGTGAGTGAGGCCATGGCCTTCCTGTTTGTTGTATTTGGTTTGGACATGCTTGTCCACCAACACTTGATGTTGCGTTCCGTCCCCCATCTATTCATCTCCAGCGCCCCAAGTCCAAGCCATGCTTTGACCATTCTCCAAATACATAGGATAAACTGGCATTTAAAGAAGAGGTGACCGGATGTCTCGTTGGCCCTCCTGCAAAGGGCGCATAGGCCACAATTCTCCCAACCCCTCTTCTGCAGCCTATCCGCAGCCCATATCCTGTTTTGGATGGCCAACCATGAGAAGAACTTCACCTTGGAGGCGCCCAAACTTTCCAGATGGTCTTGTTCATGACTGTGGAGGTGGAGCCCAAGAATTGTGCCCTATAAGCAGAGCCTGCCGAGTATTCTCCATTTGCCTCAAATTTCCAAGTGAGGTCGTCGTCAACGTCCATTTGTAATTGTATGCCTAGGAGCCGCTCCCAGAGATCAACAAACTGGACAATGTGCCCCACCGTGAGGTCGGTAGAAGGGTTAATCTTGTGCACCCAAGCCTTGTCGCGCATGGCCTCCCTCACGCACCATTTTTTTCTCCTGCAGGCCGCAAAAATGAGTGGGGCAATATCCTTTGGCCTTTTTCGTCCTAACCATGGCGCTTCCCAGAAAGGTGTCTTCCCTCCATTTCCCAAGGTGATGACTGTGGATGCGTAGAAAAGGTTCATATCCACCTCGGAGCATGGGTTCCCAGGCCAACCCACAACTTAGACGGGTCCTTCCATGCCATCCAGGGCCATCTCAGCCTGAGAGCTCTCGCAAATTTCCCCAAGTGGAGTATGCCAAGCCCACCGAGCTGTGTAGGGTGGCAGACTGTCTCCCAATTGACCTTGCATTTTGCTCCTGTAGTTGTGTTGCTAGCTGACCAAAAAAATGCCCGCTCAATCTTGTTGATGCTTTTCAGCACACCAGGGGGGACTGTGAGCGGGGTGATGTGGTAGACGACTCGTGAGGTGAGGACCGATTTCACCAAGGCCGCCCGCCCAATCGTGGTAATGTTCCGCCCCTGCCAGGGGGCAACCTCGCCGCAACCTTATCCTCAAGGAGTTGAAAGTCAATCCTTTTGAGCTGCCAGATCGAAAGGGGAAGGCCCAGGTAGTTCATCGGAAAGGATGTCCGCATAGCAGGAAGGCTGTCCAAAATGTCATCCAGGTTCATGTGACCACACCGAATAGCAACTACAGAGCTCTTTTGAAAGTTGGTTGACAGCCCGGTGACCTCGCCGAAATATCTGAGGATGGCAGCAAGGTTATGGACATCCTCCCGCGTCGGCGAGATGAAAATCGCCGCGTCATCAGCATAGAGGGAGGTCCGGACCAGCGATCCCCTCCCTCGAAGCTTGTGTAGGAGGTTGTGGTTCGTCGCGACATCGAGGATCTGTTGCAGCGTGTCGATTGCGATGACGAAAAGCAAGGGAGAGAGAGGGTCTCCCTACCTAAGTCCACAACCATGGAGGATCGGGGGCCCGGCAATACCGTTGAGAAGAACGTGTGACGATGAGGTGCAGAAAAGGGCAGCAATCCAATCCTGAAAGCGGTCCGGAAAGCCCAAGCGACGAAGCAGGTCCAAGATATATTCCCATCGCACCGAGTCGAAGGCCTTTCGAATGTCCAACTTGAAAAGCAAGGATGGGGTCTTGTTTCGGTGCAGTCATCGTGCAAGGTTTCTGACGTACATGAAGTTGTCATGGATGCTTCTTTTTTTTATGAAAGCACTTTGCGCATTGGAGACCAAGTTGTTCATGAATGGGCCAAGACGAACAGACAACACCTTGGCAATGATCTTAGCGATAGCGTGAATGAGGTTGATGGGGCGGAAGTCCCCAATCTCTTCCGCCCCATCCTTCTTCAGGAGCAAGACAATATTTTCCGAGTTCAGCCAGTGTAGGTTGGACGTTTGTAGGTTGCTGAATTAATGAATAACTCGCATGACATCTTCCTTGACAATTGGCCAGCACTTCTTGAAAAACGCCCGTTAAGCCATCCGGCCCCGGGGCCTTATCGCCCGGCATGAGGTTAATGGCAGCCATGACCTCATCCTCAGTTATGGGGGCATCAATACCGGTCAGATCAACCGCCCTCAGGTTGAGGTTCTCCCAGTTTAGGTCCCTTTGGCTGTGTTGGCATCCACCTAATGTCCCTGCAAAGTTCTCATGGATGATTTCCTCTTTAACCTTGTGATCAGTGACCCATCCACCATTTCTCTTTAGCCGGTGAATGTGGTTCTTCCTTCGGTGCCCATTTATTTTGAGATGGAAGAATTTGGTATTGGCATCGCCCTCTCTGATATTTGCTATGCGAGCACATTGCTTCTTTCTTGCCCTTTCAACCGAGGCGAGGGAACGCTTGAGACGACCTCGAAGGTCCCTTTCCACCATAGAGAGTGGGCGTGTTTCCTGGGCAATGTCGAGATGGAGGATGATGGAGAGGGCCGCATGCAGGTGAAGCTTCACCTTTGAGAAAAGACCCTTGCTCCATTTAGCCAGGAGCCATCCTGTGTGCTTTAGCTTGAAGAAAAGCCATTGGCATCTAAGGAGCACTTGGGTTGCGTCTTGGTACAGTGGTATATAGGCGCATGAGGAGGACGAGGCCTCGGCAAAAATAGCAGCATGATTGTGGCAGTAGTGAAGACTCGCAGTCCATAATCGTCCACCACAAGGGATCCAGGAGGATCAAACGAGCAGCAGTGACTCCGAACGAAACCATCCCGCCGTGGAGGCTTGACAATGGGGGCTTGGTGAAGCTGCAACTACTGAGGCAAGCTGCCACGGCTGAAGTATTTAGAGGTAACTCGATGCGAAGTCGATTAAAGACAGAGCGGCTCGTCCGCGACGGGTCACGGTGTTTGATTTGATCGGCCATGGGCCGCGGCGAGAGGTGGAGCGAGGTCAAAGCAGCGATCCTTGTTGTGGGCGGAGGCGGAAATTGGCGAAGGCGAATCGGCCGCGGAGGCGTGCCGGTGGAGGCCGGCGACTCAATGTGAGGCCCACATGAGGGCGGCTCAGAACAAGGTGACAACAGCTGTTCGTCGACTCAGACGGTGGCCGGCTCAAGGCTGAAGTAAAACAGATCGGGTTATGGTCTTCCTTCATTGAAAAACTGAACCAATATTACTAGTAGCTTGACGTACTAGTACTAGCTGCTGGCTTGATCAAAGCAATGATTATAAAATGAATTCTAGACCTTACTGTAGTAAAACTATAATGGTATTTCTTGATTCCAAATCAGAGTAGCTTTCCATCAATCCTCAGGAGCCCCGCCAGGCAATAATTGTTTATTTATTCCTTGGACATATGCGGCTGGATTAAACATTAATCATCACCCGCCTTCGTCCGTACTAAAGTGGACGCGAAGAGGAGTAGCAATCTGACCCGGATAAAATATATGTACTTTGCAGCAGAAAAAACTCATCTCGAACCCGGCGATTTGCAGCAACTGCTTAAACCAACTCATCAACCGGATTATTTGGTGACGTCCAATCAGTTTCTTGTCCAGTCTCGTCTGCAGCAGAAAAAAAGCGATTCGTGCTCGGATTCAACAAACGACATGCAATGCGTGAGGCGCTGCACGCAAAATCAAAAAATCTTCGTATCCGTCGGTTCCAAAGTTTTGACCATAACTCTGTTCTCCCGACCATAAATTCGCCGACTCTGTCCCAGGTCGTCCGGCTGGTCACACGGTCGTTTCATGCCGGCTTTTTTTCATCTGATCAATCGTGAACTCCTCGATCCCTGAGAAGAATCCCTCCAAGAACTCAACACCACCGTGCGTGAGCCCTACGGTGGGCGCCAACTGTCGTGGAATTGTCATGTCAGATGTCCTTAGTGTGAGGACTTAGTCGTGAGGCCAACGCATCTATGCAGTAGCTTGAAGGGGTTGGTCGGAATCGAGAGACGCGAGGCAATCAACACACAAGACAAAGATTTAGACAGCTTCGAGCCCCGGGAAATATCATCCGGTAAAAACCCTACATGCTGTTTGTTGCTAGGTCTCATTATGATCATGACGGGGTCGCCGGTAAGCCGGCTCTTGTGTCTATCCCTAGAGATTGTTTCTTCTTTCTTCTCCCTCTTTGGGGAGCCCTGCCCCTCCTTATATAAGCTGAAGGGGCGGGTTACATGTAGAGTCCATCCCGGACTAAGACTTAAACTATTCTGACTTCTCCTCACGGGCTTCTCTCCATGGGCTTCTTTAACGTCTTGGGCTTCTTACGATCTGGCTTACCATCTGGCTTACGATCTGGCTTACCATCTGGCTTACCGTCTGGCTTACGATCTGACTTACCATCTGTCTTACGATCTGGCTTACGATCTGGCTTACCATCTGGCTTACCGTCTGGCTTACAATCTGACTTACCATCTGGCTTACCGTCTGCCGGCTTAACATTCCAGCTTACATGATTGTACCTGCCGGCTTACATGACTGTGTCTGCCGGGTTATATGACTATGTCTGCCGGGTTATATGACTGTGTCCGCCGGGTTATATGACTGTGTCTGCCGGGTTATATGACTGTGTCTGTCGGCTTACAATGCTTAATTGTTCCGGCCGGCTTATAATCCGCCTGGTCACCAATGAAACATCAAGTCCCAGCCGGGTCATATCTCCGGCTGGGTCATACCGCGAGGTATATTCCCGACATCCAGGGCGCCACCACTCGTACCGCTTCGCGCGCATACAGAGTGGCTGACTAGTGGGCCCCGCTAGTCAGGTGAGAAGGAGGGGGAGAGGGAAATAGAGAGTGGCGGAGCTTCACCAGAGCGCACGCCGGTGGCGAGGGCTCTTGGGACCAAACGAGAGGAAGGGTCGAAGGAGAAGAAGATGGCGCACCTGCCCGTACCCATAGCATAGCTAAAGGTGGTCGAACGGCGTCGGAAACAACCTCTCCAGCGGAGGCAAAGGGCAACAGTCGCTGGAGACGAAGACAACGGCAGCTAGGGGCGGCTCCAGGGGCTCCAGCAGGGCGGAACGGCTTCACCTAAGAGTGGCGGAGGCCCTGGCAGGATTGCCCTGGCCTGGTAGGGGCTGTAGCTGCGGGGACGATCCGAGGGGATCGCTGGCGAGCTCGAGCTCGGGGACGGCAGTCCACGGCCTGCCCGGCCGGCTGCGGCTTTCTACTAGGTTGTGGTGAGTGTGGGAGTGGCTGCGGGTGCTCCAGGAGGCTGGGGGTGGCGGCATTTATAGGAGAGCGGCAAGGGGGGGGGGGGGGGGGTTCGGGCTCCGCCGGAGGACACCTATCCACGGTGCTCGGCGACGAACGGCGCCAATGAGAGAGGGGGAAGAGGACGGAGTTCACGCGGGACTATTGGCGAGCGCGGACGAGCACAGGGGCGAGGGGGAAGACGACGAGCACAGTGCACTGTGCACTGTGTCATTGGCCGGACCGTGCATGTGCCCGATGCGGCGAGCTACGGCATTGGCGAGTGCGAGGGAGGAGTTAAGGGGGTGGAGACGGAGATGGTGGCGCGGTTTGGCACGCTCGAGCGTGCTGGGCAGCGAGCACGCGCGCAACAGAGCGCTCGGCGCACTAAGAGCGCGTGTTTTGCATGCCAGCACGCCCGGACGAACGCGGTCACTGCGTGAACTATGACATCAGGCTAACTTAAGCGCTAACTTCATGTCTCGCATGTAGTCCTTGGTAGTTTTGAGTGTTACCACGGTTGGGTTTGGTTCCAGGTGCGGTAGAAATGAATTTGCACTCCAAGTAAGTTTCTGGACAGTAACTTTGGAGGTTTACTATGGTCAAACCACTGGGAGTTGAGGGCTGGGCTTTGGAGGCTAGCCAACACTTACTAAGGTGAAGGTGCACAAGAAGAACCAGCTACAATGGAGCTAGTAAAATGGTAGTTGTTGTAGAAACTACCATTTCTGTCTAGAAATTGAAATATTTTCTGTAGCCAAAATATTCCAAAGAGTGATGAAATATTTTTGATCAGAAAGGTGCCCTAGGGTTCAAAGAATAATTGGGATTTTTCTCAGGATTTTAGGGGCAAGAAAAATTAGGGTTGCTTTGGAGCACAAAGGGCTAGCTAAGGTTTTCGAGGGCAAAATGAATATTCCAAGTGATATTTTGAGATGATCTAGATGTGAAGTGGTGGTTTGAGAAGGAGTAGAAGCACTTGGGTGAAAGTCAAGGGGTACCCAAGTGGTTAAGTCCAAATGATATGATTCAAAAACTCCAAACTCAAATCCAAATCAACTAAAAACCACGCAAAGAAGAGAGGGCAAAAACCAGGCTGTCACAGGCAGCATCATGGACTGCCATCTCAACAATCACTCCTACACCCTGAAAGGTGTGCAACTTAGTGATAGAGTGATCCTGCCAATGAAAGATAAGAACCACAACACGGTACTGCTCCTGGTTGAACTCACGGTAGCTGTTGGGGATATAACTATTTGTGTAAGCCGCCCGGGAGGGGCTGGGTTACTCAAAGAAGACTTACCCGAAAGAAGCCCAAGACTAAGCATGAAGATGGCAGTTCAATAAAGGGTTTAAGCCCACAGGCGACTTAAGGTCCGTTGTAGTAAACCGCCATAATGGCATGACTTGTATCATAAGGTAGATTTAACTAGTCACCGAGCCGGACGCTGTTTATAAGCCAGCCGGGACTCTGTAAGCCACAGGGCGTCAACCCGTGTATATAAGGGGACGACCTGCTGGCGGCTTAGGGCAAGAAACAACTCATAGAGAACCGGGCATAGCATATCTCGCTCCCTGGTCATCGAAACATCAATACCAACCCAACTAGACGTAGGCCTTACCTTCACCGTAAGGGGCCGAACTAGTATAAAACCTCTCGTGTCCTTTGTCCCGATTAACCCCTTCAAGCTTCCTAGTTGAGATGGCTCCACAACTAAGTCCTTTCACGAGGACATCTGACGTGACAATTCCACGACAGATGGCGCCCACCGTGGGGCCAGCGCACGATGGATTTGAGTTCTTGAAGTGTAACTTCGAAGGGCTCAAGGGATACGTAGTGGGCCGGATGACCAAGAGTCATCGCGGCAAGATACACATCGACGACGAAGGCTGGGGCCCCGACACCGGCTCAATTGAGTATGGGTACCGGGTCCTCTTTGGCGGAATCCACGTCTTCATCGGCTGGATCGGAGAGCCGGGACCTGAGTCGGACAGCGGCACCGACCTCATCGAGACGGCTCAGCGTGCGAGGAAGACCCGAGCTCAACCCGTCATGAAGCGTGCTTTCGTGGGCTGCATCCACGGAGAGGAACTTTCTAAAGGATCTGAAGATGGTGGTGAGAGGCCCGTCCTCTCAGACGGTGATTCGTCCGCCAGCTCAACAGATTAGTTGTATTAGGTGCAAGACAGCGTGCTCGGGGGCTGTTCCGATGGCATCAGTATTCCAGACCCCTATGAGCCGCCAAGATGGGTAGGAATCTTTATGGCTAGAACCCAGCCCAGCTCTAACTCTACAACTGCTGCATCAATAACATCCGGGATAGGGACAGCCGGGGCAGGTGGCCCTGTGCGCCCGCCGACTCAGGTGCTGATAGACCTCATGGACAAGATTACGACCCTGTTAACCGCCACGGTTATCCCTGCGAACAAAGATGAGCATGACGCGGAGATGGCATGGGTGCGTGAGGAGATAGCTCAGGCCAAGGAGGCCTTGGCAGCTGAGGATACTAGACTGGCTACAGAGCGGGCGGCTCTCGACGCCCGGGCACAGCGGTTGCAGTCAGAAGCTTACCAGCTCACGATGAGCTTAAACACGTCCAATGAGGTAATGAGGAGGAGACACCAGAAAACCCAATCCCATTTACCTCCGAATTACGACCCTCGGGTTCTTTTTGCTACACCCGGAGCCGGCCCAAGTAACCCGCCATATGCCAATCAGTTTATGAAAGCCGGAGCAGGAGGACCGGCTCAGCATCGAGAGATGCCACCTCCTCATGTGAGCATGGCACCACCGCGTTATGTGCCGATACCGGAAGGTCACTTTTCCAACCCCATGGAGAACTTAATCACGGCTTCGGCGCGCTTGGCGGCTCTGCCCATGGACGGTGATGACCCGACAGTGGTGGAGACCCGGAGGGTCAGAGAGCTTCTCCAGACGGCCCTGGCTCAGCAAGAGACCTATTCTTACAGCAGAGACATGATTCATTCAACTCCTCCGTCTTGGTTAGCACCGCCTCGTCAGAACCGGAGCCCGAGTTACAGCAGGCACATGGAGTCCGAAGCTTTGTTAAGCAACGCCCAACGCCGTAACCAACACGGTGGCTATAACCCGGTGCAAGACCGAATACGTCAGGAGAACGAGCGGGCGGCTCAGCTGGCGGCCCAACAAGCGGCTCATCAGGGTATCCCAGAGTATCCAACGACTTCTGTTGAGGCGGGAGTATCCACTAGAACCGGTGGTGTTCCCTGTTTGGTACTGGCTTTGCGCAATGTTCGCCTGCCCAAGGACTTCAAGGGACCTCGAAAGGTGCCGAATTACACGGCCGACTTACAGCCCGGAGCATGGATCGAGAGTTATGAGATGGCCATGGAGCTGTTGGAAGTCAGTGACGCGGCAATGGCTAAATATTTCACCATGATGCCAGATGGAATGGCCCGGTCTTGGTTAAAGGGTTTGCCAACCAATTCCATTGGCTCATGGGAAGAGTTAAAAGCCCGTTTCATCCAGAACTTCAAGGACACCTGTAAGCAATCTATGTCGATCGTGGACTTGACGAATTGTAAGCAGGGGAGGGTGAATCCACCACCCATTGGGTACGCTGTCGGTGTACTAGAGTAGGGGTACCCTAGTATCCCGAACTTGTGCACGGGCAGTTGCAGCGCCCCCGCGGCAAGGCTTGCCGGATGACCGCCGAGGCCCTCCATGGTTCCTTTGGAGCCATTCAAGAACAAAGTATTTAAGCTCAGGAGATAAGGCCCCGGCAAGAGGAGCTTGCCGGGAAGGCCAACCAAGGCATTTCAAGGAACTTGCCGCGACGCGCCGCGCGTCCCGGCAAGGCCCGGTGAGCGACAAGCTTCCGGACCCGACAAGACAACAGCCGCGGCAAGGCGCTTGCCGTGGCAGGCTACCACTCTGTACCCACGCTCCAGCACATCCACCAACGTGTCGCTCTGGGGGCCTTTCCAGGCGCGTGTGGCGAGAGGCTGTGCAGCCAGCTGTGCGCGGTGGCATGCGAAGCTGACAAGACTGCCATCATGGCGAGCGGTGGCGCCCCTGACGGTCCCTTTTTACACTGTTTGGGCGACGCAGACGAGCATTTAATGCCTTTGTCCCCTGCCGTCAGGGTTAGGTAGGATGCACTGTGCAGGTGGTTGTACCAACCGCAACTTCTTTTCCATTTTTACCCTCGTCTGCGTTGCCACCTGTCGGTGACCCCTTGAACATATAAAAGGAGGCCCATGCGCAACGTAGAGGGGGTTCGAACCCAAAAAATCACACACGCTCGGTCTCGTTAGCAGCTAGAGTGTACTGTAGCACTCAACGCTCCCGAGCAAGAACACAATACAATCAGACAAGCAGCAGTAGGAGTGTTATCTCTCCGGAGAGCTCCGAAGCTGGGTAAACTGCTCGTGTGCTTCACCTCGATCTGCTCTTCCTGCGACCTCTGCCCCCCGCCGAACCGAAAGGGGCCCGGTCCGCCGGCCCCATAGGTGTTCGTGGATCAGTTTCCCCGACATCTATGGCGCGCCAGGTAGGGGGCGTCGAGATTGCGTGAACCTGATCCGGCATTCACACGAGCTAGATCTTCATTTTCTTCATCAACATGCCACCGAAGAAGAAGACTTCGGCGGCAGCTGCTCTGTCCACGTCACTTCCACCACCACCGGAGCAAACGGGTGGTGGAGTAGGCGCCGGCGGAAGAACGGACGTCGACGAGGAAGCTCACGATGCTGCCAGGTCCAAGCACAAGGCTGCACAGACCTCGGCGTCCGCACATGTCCCGCGCCCATCTCAGGAGGCGCAGGACCGACAACGTCATGGTATTCGCAGTACCATACGTTCGTTGGGACAAGATCAAGCTGGTGGATCTCGGGATGCTCAAGACCAGCATGCACGCCAACGTGCTGGCACGAGCGAGACACGGTCGCCTGGACGGGATGCTGCTCCTTCTAACATAGTTAGAAGTCCGAGCATAACCCGCTCCTCGCACCGTTCGCCACTGCTGCCCACCAATCCAGCAGAAGCTTTGGCGCGAGCTCAGCTGCTCCTGGATTACCCTCCAGCGGAAGACAAGATCGACCAATGGAGGGCCACCATTTAGAGTCTCATCGGCTTCGCCAACGGCAACACTCCGCGGCAGCCAACTGCATCGCAGCCGCGGCAGGACTGCCAGGCACGAGCCGGTGGTGACGAAACCGGTGGGGGTGCAACCACCATGCACTCTCCACCCCGAAGGCCAAGATCGCCAACTCGCCGGATCCACCTCGACAGCGACTCCACCGCATCGTCAGATCCACGAGCTCGTCGCGATCAGCGCCAAGTTCTTCACAAACGACAGCAAGAAGACGCTCGCACTCGCATCGAGCGCCAAAGAGAAGCGCGGCGTCGATCCGACAAGCATGTCGGGCCCTTTGTTGACATGCATGCGCCAGGGGAACTAGGCGACTTGCCGTACGCGGTAGGTTGCCCTGCGTTCACTCGTGAGCTGCGGCAGGTCCAGTGGCCCAGCATGAAGAATTTCAAACCAGATGTACCAGAGAAGTACGACGGCAAGTCGCATCCGTCGGAGTTCCTCAACATCTACACCATCGCGGTGCAAGCTGCTGGGGGGCGGGACGACAAGATCCTTGCCAACTACTTCCCGCTGGTGCTCAAGCCCAATGTCAGATCCTGGCTCATGCACTTGCCGGACAACTCCATATCCTCCTAGGCTGATCTGTGCCATCAGTTTGTCGGCGCCTTTACAGGCGGCCACAAGCCTCATGGCCAAGAGAGCGATCTTCATCTGCTCGCCCAAAAGGAAGGAGAGCCCCTGCACAAGTACATTCAAAGATTCAGCCGCGTACAGCACAACATCCTAGATGTCCACCCTGCCGCGGTGATCAGCGCGTTCCATCAGAACGTGCGAAACCGCAGGATGCGGGAGGAGATGGCGATGTGCAAGATCAGAGACGTCAGTGAGCTATATGCCCTGGCCGACAAGTGTGCACGTGCTGAGGAAGGGAGGAAACTCCCCGGAGAGAACACAGGAGCAGGAGGATCTGATAGTGAGGAGACTGCCCTGGCAAGGAAGAACCGGCGGCAGAACAATAGGAAGAAAAGAGGCAAAGAGGTGCTGGTCGTTGAGCAGTCCGGCAAGAAGCCCAAAGCTGGTAGCTCCGGTAAGGAGGTTGCCGCAGAAGTGGCTGTCGCCGACAAGCAAGACGGCACCAACAAGCAATACGGCAAGATCCACCGCACCAAGGGCCATGATCTCCAGAGCTGCAAGAAGGTCGAGCTGCTTGTAGAACAGCAAAAGGCTGAATACGAGTGGCGTGACAAGGAGAAGGCCCAGGAAGGTGCTGGGGGAGCCAGCAAGAAACGTCCCGGCCGAGGAGGACGCCGCGGCAAAGCCAAGCAGCGGCAAGGAGACAGACCTCCCCGCGGCCGCGACAAGGATGAAGATGACGACGACGATGAAGATATGGATGAAGACGAGACCGACGAGAAGGAGTTCCAGAAAGCCACAGAGGTCCTATGCATTGACGGCGGTGCTTCTCTGCATACTTCACACCGCCAGCTCAAGCAATGGGTGCGGGAAGTCAATGCGGCAGAACCACCCATCGAGTCACGCAAGCCTCTGAAATGGTCCAGCACGCCTATCATCTTTGATATTGAGGATCACCCTGATCGCATAACTGTGGTCGGGTGCTTGCCGATGTTGGTTTCACCAACTATTCGCAACCTCAAGGTCACTAAGATGCTAGTAGACGGCGGGGCCGGCTTGAACCTGATCTCCTCCGCGGTACTCCAGAAACTCCAGATCCCTGATAGAGAGCTAGAAGAGACCGGCACGTTCCAAGGAATCAATCCGGGAAGGAGCAAGCCGAAGGGAAAGATCTTGCTGCCGGTAACATTTGGCAGCGAGCTGAACTTCAGGACTGAGAGGGTCACTTTTGACGTTGCTGATTTTCCATTGCCTTACAATGGGATACTCGGCCATCCAGCACTTGCCAAGTTCATGGCAGCTTCTCACTATGCATACAACGTACTGAAGATGCCAGGCCCGATAAGTGTTATCTCTGTCCCTGGCGACAAGAAGGATGCTCTTATCTGCGCCGACAAGATCTACCGGGAAGCAGCAGCCGCAACAGATCGCAACTCACTTGCCGCTGAAGCTCCCGGGGGGAATAAGAAGACCAAGTCCGGCAAGAGTTCTGATACCCACTCCGGCAAGCGCACCTCTTCGGAGTGCTGCGCTACCGTCGAGGACGCACCATCGAGCTCCACCGGCAAGTGTAAGAAGACAATGGCAGCTCCACCAGAGACCAAGAAGGTGTTCGCCAAGGAGGACAGCACTGGTGGTACCTTCACCATCAGTGCCACTCTCGACCCTAAATAGGAAAGCGCGCTCGTTGCTTTCCTGCGGACGAACGTCGACGTGTTTGCATGGAAACCATCTGACATCCCCGGTGTTCGCAGGAAAGTAATCGAGCACCATCTCGCCGTCTGCCCTCATGCGCGACACGTCAAGCAGAAAGTCAGGAAACAAGCATTGGAGCGCCAAGAATTCATTGCAGAAGAGATCAAGAAATTGGAAGCAGCAGGCCTTGTCAGAGGAGTGCTCCATCCTACGTGGTTGGCCAATCCTGTAGTCGTGCGCAAGGCAAATGGGAAATGGAGGCTGTGTATTGACTTTACCGATGTTAATAAAGCTTGCCCCACAGAACCATTTCCCTTGCCGCGCATCGACCAGATTGTTGACTCCACGGCCGGATGTGACTTGCTTTCATTTCTTGATGCATACTCAGGATATCATTAGATCTTCATGGCAGAAGAGGATGAGGAGAAGACCGCATTCATTACCCCATGTGGCACATACTGTTTCGTACGGATGCCTTTCGGTTTGAAGAATGCTGGTTCAACATTTGCAAGGGTAGTCCATGACGCTTTTGAACCGCAAATGCACAGAAATGTGGAAGCCTACATGGATGACATAGTGGTCAAGAGCAAGGACAAAGCGACCCTAATTCAAGATTTAGACGAAACCTTTGCAAATCTGCGCAAGATCAACCTCAAGCTTAACCCCGAGAAGTGCGTGTTTGGAGTCCCCTCCGGCAAGCTTCTCGGGTTCTTCGTGTCTCAGCGGGGAATTGAAGCCAATCCCGACAAGATCAAAGCCATTGAGCAGATTGAAGCACCAAAGCGCGTCAAGGATGTACGAAGACTTGCCGGTTGTGTAGCTGCTCTCAGCAGGTTTATCTCTAGATCTGCTGAGCGCGCCCTGCCATTTTTCAAAATTTTGAAAAAGGCAGGTCCAATGAAATGGACTCCGGAAGCGGAGGCTGCGCTGCAGGACTTGAAGAGATACCTGTCCTCCACCCCAACACTTGTCGCACCTAAGCCACAAGAGAAGTTGCTGCTATATATAGCGGCAACCAATCAAGTGGTTAGTGCTGCGTTAGTAGCGGAGAGAGAGGCGGATGATGAGCCAGCAACCACGGCAGATGCATCCAGCGACAAGCAGAGGACTTCACCGGCAAGCTCTGGTCCCGACAAGGATGGATCTGCGCAGGAGCATGAGAAGATGTAGAAGAGAATGGTGCAGCGCCCAGTTTACTTTGTCAGTTCCCTTCTACAGGGGGCTAGGTCAAGGTACTCTGGTGTGCAGAAATTGCTTTTCGGCCTCCTCATGGCCTCGAGAAAGCTGCACCATTACTTCCAAGCACATGAGATCACAGCTGTCACTCGCTTTCCGTTGAAGAGGATACTGCAAAATCCAGAAGCAACAGGCAGGATTGTCGAGTGGGCACTAGAACTGTCAAGCTTTGGCCTCAAGTTTGAGAGCACTTCAACTATCCAAAGCAGAGCATTGGCAGAGTTCATAGCAGAGTGGACGCCAACACCAGATGAAGAAATTCCAGAGACGAGCATCCCCGTCAAGGAAGCAAGCAAAGAGTGGCTGATGTACTTTGATGGTGCCTTCTCGCTGCAAGGCGCCGGTGCTGGCGTGCTACTTGTTGCACCCACCGGAGAGCACCTCAAGTACGTAGTCCAGATGCACTTTCCCAAGGAGCAAGCAACGAACAATACTGCAGAGTATGAAGGTTTGCTTGCCGGCCTCAGGATCGCAGCAGACCTTGGGATCAAGAAGCTCATTGTCAGGGGTGACTCACAGCTTGTCGTCCGCCAAGTGAACAAGAGTTATCAGAGTCCGTTGATGGAAGCTTACGTTGATGAAGTGAGAAAGCTAGAAGAGCACTTTGACGGCCTGCAGATGGAGCATGTTCCAAGAGCTCAGAACGACATTGCCGACGGCCTGTCAAAGTGCGCCGCACTTAAGTTACCTGTGGAACCAGGGATCTTTGTGCTCAAGCTGACTCAACCATCCGTAACAGCCATCAACTGGACAGAGCAAGAAGAGGAAGTTGTTTTCTGGTGACTATTTTCCGGCAGAGCTTCCCGAAGCCGCCGCCAGGAAGTTCCTCAAGATCAACACCAAGAGTGCTGAGGAGCAGTCTGCTCCGGCAAACCTTAGGGTTTGTTCCGTTGAAGCAGACGCTCCCGACAAGTTTTGCTCCGACAAGCTTGACGGGGAACATCAAGCTCCGGCAGAGCCACAAGTTCTTGCCATAGAAGCGGATGTTCCCGCAGCAGCAGATGTGCCTTTAGTCCTTGTTGTCGAGCCACAAGCTCCAGCATGGGCACAGCAGATTGTCCTTTTCCTTCAGACAGGAGAACTTCCCGAAGAGCAAGAAGAAGCGGAAAGAGTAGCCCGGCAGTCAAGTATGTACCAGTTTGTCGACAACACACTGTACAGAAGAAGACTCAACGGTGTGAAATTGAAGTGTATTCACCGGGAAGACGGACAAAAGCTGTTGGCAGAGATACATGGAGGCATATGTGGTCACCACATTGGCGCAAGAGCACTTGCCGGCAAAGTGTTCCGGCAAGGTTTCTTTTGGCCGACAGCCCTCCAGGATGCAACTGCACAAGTAACCAAGTGTGAAGCGTGCCAGTTCCATTCCAAGCAGATACACCAGCCAGCTCAAGCTCTCCAGACGATCCCTTTATCCTGGCCATTTTCGGTCTGGGGGCTCGATATCCTCGGCCCTTTCCCCTGAGCTGTCGGGGGCTTTGAGTACTTGTACGTTGCAATCGACAAGTTCACAAAGTGGCCAGAAGTGGAACCAGTGAGGAAGGTGACAGCACAGTCAGCAGTCAAGTTCTTCAGGTCAATTGTTTGCTGTTTCGGGATCCCTAACAGGATCATCACCGACAACGGCACGCAATTTACGAGCCGCACCTTCATGCAATACGTCCAGGATCTTGGCGCCAAGGTCTACTTTGCTTCTGTTGCTCATCCGAGAAGCAACGGTCGGAGAGGGGAAATGCTGAAGTGCTGCGCGGGCTCAAGACCAGAACTTTCGACAGGCTGCGGAAGTGCGGAAGGAACTGGATTGAGGAGCTGCCGGTGGTTCTTTGGTCGATCAGGACGACGCCAAATCGAGCCACTGGCCAGACACCTTTCGCTCTAGTCTATGGAGCAGAGGCAGTTCTCCCCATGGAACTCGTATACGGGTCACCTCGAGTGCTCGCTTATGATGAGCTTGAGCAAGAGCAGCTGCGATAAGATGACGCGCTGCTCCTTGAGGAGGACCGTATTTAGGTTGCTGTACGAGCAGCTCGATACCAGCAAGCTTTGCGCCGCTACCATAGCCGCAAAGTTAACGCCAGAAGTTTCGAGGAAGGCGACCTTGTTCTTCGGCGCGTTCAGTCCGCCAAGAATTCCAACAAGTTGACGCCGAAGTGGGAAGGCCCTTATCGGGTGAAACGAGTCACTAGGCCTGGCGCTGTCTGCCTTGAGACCGAAGATGGCGTACCGGTGAGCAACTCCTGGAACATTGAGCATCTTCGTAAGTTTTACCCGTAGGGCGCGGTTGCCGGAACCCGTTCCGGCAACCACCTTTTGTACAAGTCTTGCCGATGTTGCATGTAATCCTTTGTACAAAGCCGGGCGCAGATCCCGTGCATAAGTAAAGCTCATGTGCTCCGCACATCTTGTCAATTTCATGCTTTTTACTTTATATTTGCATGTGTTATCTGACACTTTGTGCAGCACCTACCCCCGGTAAGCAATAACGAGCTATAAGGCTCCATGCCTTTATTTTCTCTTCTTTCTTTTTCTCAAAAAGGAAAGGAAGGTTCCCTCACACACAAGTTTGCCAGGGGGAATGAAGAAGATAATGGCGTGGACCAGGCCTCGTTCAAGGAAGTTTCGCCTTACCGGGAAGCAAACGACAGAAAAGCTAAGTTGCCAAAGTTTGAGCAATCAGTTTTAAAATTTTAAGTTATCTCCTCGAACGACCGTACTTTGTATGGAAAACCTGTGCGCGAAGGAACCAACTCGTAGCTAGTTGCGCCCTTACTTTGTTTCGAGTCCGCTCAACAATTTAAGTGAGGTGCGACTAGTTGCGACAAGGTTTCTTGTCGGAAGCAGCACCGCCAGCAGGCTGCTGACGTCCCGCACTCAGCGCTCGCAGCCCAGGTGCCTGCACCGACAAGTTCCCTAAAAGCGTAGGGTAAAAACATACAAAGGAAGGAATCAAGTAAAAGGAATAACATAGCAAATCTCTACCCAAAATAGAGTTATATTACAAGATAGCTTGTCACGTCTCTAATAGATGCTCTCGTAACATGACCAGCAGCGACAAAGAGAAAACGGGCGGCCTAATCTACGCGATCGCCCTCAACCCTCTTGATCTCGCTCACCTTGTCCACAATGGGTGCGACAAGGGCCTTGAGCGCATCCAGATCAGCATCCGGCGGCAAGGATTTGAGGACGTTGGTGAGGTTGAGGCCTAGATTGCGGAAGGCCACCTTCACCAGCACCTTCTGAAGAACCCCCGCGCAGATCCTGCACGACTCATCGGCCAGCTGCTTTGGGATCTTCTCCCGGAGTCGCTGGAGGGCCGTCACCACGCCCTTGAAGAACAGGCTGAGCTTGGCACTGGGTTGGAGGTGCTCGTCGGAGGAGTACCCGAGCTCCTCCATCCCCAGCTGCGCCAGCTCCCCGTCGATGGCGGCGGCAATATTTACCAGACCCTCGGTCCAGTGCTCCACAGTCTCCCTGAAGGCGTAGTGGGTGGCAGCAACATTCGCCAGCAGCGCCTCATCGGCCTTGATCTTCTCCGACAAGGCCACCTCCCGCTCCCTGGCGCCGTCCAGTGTCTGAGTCAAGGTGGCCAGCTTCAACTCGAGATCCGCATTGGAATCCTTGGCGGCGCTGAGCTCCTTGCTCCTCTCTGCGAGAAGGCCTTGCAGCTCACCATGAGCGGCAGCATCCTTCTCGTGCTCACGCTTGAGTGCGGCAAGCTCCTCGCCGCTCGCTCGGAGATCAGCCTCCAGCTGCACTACCTTCATCTCTAGCTCCTTCTTGGCGGCCTTGGCAGCTTCGGCAGCATGCCTCGCTTCCTTGACAGCCCCGCCAATTGCTTGCTCCCACGCGGCAAGTTCCTCGTTGTGGCTGTCAAGGTTCACCTTGCGCTGAGCCAACTCTCCTTCTTGCGCAAATAAATTTTCAGCGACAAGCCGTTGCTTCTCTTCGGCTTCAGCCTTCTCGAGGAGGAAGGCTTTCCGCTCCTCGAGAAGTTGCTCCCGCTCCTCCGCCAAGAACCGGAGAGCTTCCTGCCTGAGGCCTCGGAGCTCCTCCGCGCGTTTCTCAATATCAACCCCCGCCTTCGCGACAAGCGCTTCTCGGGAGGCCAGCTTGGCTTGTCGGGCACGGTAGAGCGACGTCAGCTTCCGCAGCAGCCGCTCCTCCTCAGGCTCGTCGCTGCTGCTGCTTGGCGCGTCGACCACCGTCAGCCTAGCGGAGGCGAGCACCTCTCCGTCCAAGATTTCTCCCTCGACGGGCGCCCTGGAGTTTGACGCCCAGGGGAGCTTGATGAAGATATCGTCGCTCGCCTTCAAGTAGGTGCCGGGCTGGGGCTCTTCGGAGCCTGGCGCTGCAGCGTTGGCGGAGGGATCGGCGGTCGGCGCAGCGCCTGGCGCTCCTGCGGCCTCGGAGCCGTCAGTGCGATCGCCGGGTCCCTCACCCGCTTCTGCGGCGGCAGCCTTAGCGGCCTCTTCGCCGGCGGGATCATCAGCACCGACCTCTTCTTTGGTGGCGGTGGCGTTGTCGTTGTTGCCGCGCACGTTCTCCTCACCGGCGGCCCCAGTTTCCATGGGCTCCGTGGCGGGTGGATCTGATGACCGAAGAGGGGAGAGAAGTCAAGCAAATATACAAGAAGAAAATCAGAAGAAGAAGATCCCAAGGGAAGTTTTCAGGCAAGAAAATTACCTGTGCCAGGATCTGCGGTCGCGGTCTCAACCACCGGAGGATCACTGGTGCCGTCCCTTGCCAGAGAACTGTCCCTTGCCGGAGAGTTCTCCCTTGCCGGAGAGTGCTCCCTTGCCGGGGACTCCTCCCTTGGCGGCGTAGTCGAAGCAGATGGCACCTCAGGAGCAGCTTCCGGGCATTCCCGGTGAGGCTGTTCTGCACCTACACAAATCCAACAGTCAAGATATCAGTAGAGAAAAGAGCACCCATGCGCGCCTGACGGCAGGAATTAAACTATAAACTTACGCTGGGGGCTGATCTGGGGGCTGCTTTGGGGAGTAGTTGCCGGGTCCGTCAAGGTGGTCTCAGACACACCCCCTGCTAACACGGTGGGATCATCCCTGATGACAATCACCGGGGCCTTGGCTCTCTTCGCCGCTCTCTGGGCCAGCGTCCTGAAAAGGAATGGATTCAGATCGAAGCAAGTCAGATACAAGACGAAAGCCAACAAAGATCAAAGAACAACAAGAACGGCAAGGGATCTTACTCTTCTTCTTCCTCGTCAGTGCTGAGCGCAGAGAGATCGAAGTCCGGCTCGCCTCCGGTGCGACGAGGCGGAGGAGTAGGCTCCCTCGCCCGCTTGGCAGGAGCAGTGGCGGTGGACCGGGAAGACCCCGCTCCAGTTGCCGCAGCGGCGTGAGGCGCTCCCGCGGCAACAGTGCTTGCCGCGGTAGAGCGTGTCGCACGGCTCGGCGGCTGTTGGCTCGTCTGCCGCCCCGCTGCGTCCCCGGCCTTGCGGAGATGCCTCCTTGCCGGAGCCGGGGGCTCTGCCTGCGGCAAGCTGTCTGAAGGTTCGGGCTCTTCCTCGCCGGGCTCGCTCGGCTCAGCTTCAGGGCAGGCAAGATCTTCCTCGCCGGCAAACTCCTCACGCTCGGCAAGGCTTGCCGCCTCCGCTGCCTCCGCCTCCTCCACGGTGAATCCAAATACGCCCGTGGCAGCAGCTGCTGCCGCCTCTTCCAGCCTGGTGGCGATGCGCTGCATCTCCGCATCGGTGGTGTCGCGGGTGAGGCTCTTCTGCTCGTCGGCGCGGACCGGCACTTCTACCAAGTCGTTGAAGAACGCCCGCACGACGTCATCCGCAGGTTCTTGCCAAGTTGGGGCGATTCCATGCGAATCGCACAACGGCATCATTGCGCGGATCCGGTCAAGTGAAGAATTGTTGCACAATGGAACAACATTCCTCGGCAACGTGAATGGATGCTGAGGATCGCGTTTGAACAGCTCCAGGAGCATCGCATCCAGCTCCAGGACGGTGAAGTTGAAGTTGAGGCCCGGGCGACGCCTCATGATATCCGCCGAGTTCTTGAACTCCCAGGCGGGTCTCCCCCTCTCCTGCAGGGGGGCGATGCGGCGGTGAAGAAAATCTGCACCAACTGCGCCCATAGTGAGCCCGGGAAGCCTGAGGCTTAGGATCCAGGTAACGGCGATTTTCAGCCTGTCGTCTTCTGGGGCCAGGTTGCTCCAATCGTTGCCATGTACTATTGGAGCTTGACGCAGGGCAGTGAACGGCTGCGGGTTCTCCTCGACGACCCAGCACCACTCTGCTCTCCACTCCTCCCATTTGCTGCGGAGCTCTCCCTCCACGTAGGCTTCCTTCTTGCCGACCCTCGAGATCCAAGCGATTCCTCCGGCAAGGGGATCTCCTCTCTCGACTCAAGGCATGAAGAAGTGGCGGAAAAGGGCTACGTTTGGGTGGACTCCGACAAAGTTTTCGCATAGATGTGCAAAAACTGCCATGGTCAGAACGACATTGGGGGTGAAATCAAGGAGGCGGAACCCGTAGGTGTTCATGATATCGCAGAAAAATTCAGAGAAGGGCGGGCAGAGCCCGCAGTAGAAGAATAACGCGAAGAAGGGGTACCCGTTCGGAGCCAATCTCGAAGCGCTGGCCGGGAGTACCTTCGTGCGCGGATGCGCTCGCGTCTCTGTCGACCAGAAGAGGTAGTAGTACTCCCTCAGCTCCTTCGCGTCAAGCTGAGGGGGGAAAATGGCCCGCTCCTTTCGCAGCGCCGCGAGCCGCTGCGCCTCGGCCGATTTCACGCCCTTCCCCTTGTCGGCTTTCGGAGCCATGGCGGAGGTGGCGGGGGAGATCGGCAGCGTTGGTGGGGCTGGTGGCAATGGGGGGCGGAGCGCTGCTCTCTTTCGGCTTCGGGAAGAAGGGGGGAGCGGCGGAGATTTTCGAGAATGAAGTAACAACCGGCGAAGTAGGCAAACTGCCCCTGTTTCCCTGCTTATAAAGAGGGAGGGGGCGGACGTTTCGCCCTTCTGAATAAAGAAACCACCCACGATCTCTCCCACGATGCCGCATTTGACGCGTGTCGTTGGGGAGGGCGCGGTGGATACGGAGTAAGATACGGCGTAATCCAGGCCGCGCATGCCCATGCCCTGTTTTGGGCTTGGCCCAACAGCGCTCGGCACCGTGTGTGGCCCAGGCCCGGGGGCTCCTGTCGGTGTACTAGAGTAGGGGTACCCTAGTATCCCGAACTTATGCACGTGTAGTTGCAGCGCCGCGGGGCAAGGCTTGCCGGATGACCGCCGAGGCCCTCCATGGTTCCTTTGGAGCCACTCAAGAACAAAGTATTTAAGCTCAGGAGACAAGGCCCCGGCAAGAGGAGCTTGCCGGGAAGGCCAACCAAGGCAATTCAAGGAACTTGCCGTGACGCGCTGCGCGTCCCGACAAGGCCCGGTGAGCGACAAGCTTCCGGACCCGACAAGACAACAGCCGCGGCAAGGCGCTTGCCGTGGCAGGCTACCACTCTGTACCCACACTCCAGCACATCCACCAACGTGTCGCTCTGGGGGCCTTTCCAGGCGCGCGTGGCGAGAGGCTATGCAGCCAGCGGTGCGCGGTAGCATGCGAAGCTGACAAGACTACCATCGTGGCGAGCGGTGGCGCCCCTGACGGTCCCTTTTTACACTGTTTGGGCGACGCAGACGGGCATTTAATGCTTTTGTCCCCTGCCGTCAGGGTTAGGTAGGATGCACGGTGCAGGTGGTTGTACCAACCGCAACTTCTTTTCCATTTTTACCCTCTCTGCGTTGCCACCTGTCGGTGACCCCTTGAACATATAAAAGGAGGCCCATGCGCAACGTAGAGGGGGTTCGAACCCAAAAAAATCACACACGCTCGGTCTCATTAGCAGCTAGAGTGTACTGTAGCACTCAGCGCTCCCGAGCAAGAACACAATACAATCAGACAAGCAGCATTAGGAGTGTTATCTCTCCGGAGAGCTCCGAAGCTGGGTAAACTGCTCGTGTGCTTCGCCTCGATCTGCTCTTCGTGTGACCTCCGCCCCCCGCCGAACCGAAAGGGGCCCGGTCCTCCGGGCCCATAGGTGTTCGTGGATCAGTTTCCCCGACATACGCCGAGTCAAGGAGATAATTCATTCATCTGACAAGATGGATGCCGGTTCTGCAGTCCTTATGTTGGAGAAGAATTGCAGCTTTGAGCCGCTGAGGCAGAAACTGGGGCGCCTTAAATGTGACTGCAAGGATATGGGTACGCTGATGGCGGCTTTAGTCAAATATGCCGATTCTGATAGTACCAAGGATCCCACGTCTGACGATGAGAAGACAGGGAAGGGAAAAAGGAACGGCAATGGAAAGGGTCAACAACATAACCCGGGGATTCAAAGCGGTAATAAGCATAAGGCGGACGACAACCCGGAGTTTGTGGCCAATGCCAATGCGCAAGGTAACAATCAGAGACGTAAGGCTAAGCCACCTCGATTCGGCGGGTCAGGCCCATCTCTTGAGCAGCTACTCAATGAGCCCTGTCGGAGACACGGCATCCGGGAGCGCCCCGCCACACACCTATGGAAGGATTGCGCGATCATGAAGGCATTTAAAAATTCCAACACCTTTGATGGCAGTCATGGATCTGGCGGCGGCTCAGGGGCTGGCGGTTTTCATGGCCCGGGTGGTGGTTCAAATTCCGGCTTTCAGGGGCATCCCGGCGGTAATAGTCAGGAGCACTCTGGTCAAGGAGGGAAACAGCAGGAGCAGTCGGGCTATCAAAGCCATCCGAAATAGTTGAGTGGTGGGAAGTATCATGTGTTTATCACTAGTTTATGCAAACGTGACCAGAAGGTTCATAAGAGGGCCGTGAATTCTATTGAGCCGGCAATTCCTCGTTATTTGAGATGGTCAAAACAGCCCATTATATGGAGTAGAGAGGATCACCCTCCACGGGTTGATAATCCGGGTCAGTTAGCCTTGGTGGTAGTACCCCAGGTTGGTGGATATAAATTCACTAAGGTACTCATGGACGGCGGTAGCAGCATCAATATCCTATACTACGAGCCTTTCGGTGCATGGGGTTGACTGAGAAAAATTTGAGAACGTCCAACACTGTTTTCCATGGGGTGGTTCCAGGTAAGTCGGCTTACCCAATTGGTAAGATTGAATTGTAGGTGGCCTTTGGAGATGACTACGACTCCAGGGCTGAGAAATCGACGTTTGAAGTGGTTAAAATCAGGAGTCCATACCACGCTCTGTTTGGGCGACCGGCTTATGCTAAATTCATGGCACGGCCATGTTACTTTATTTACAGCTCAATATGTTGGGTTACAAGGGCACCATCACTGTGCATGGGAGTCGAAAGGTGGCCTTAGAATGTGCAGAAGGCGACGCGGCTTACGTTGAGTCTGCCTGTGCCGCGGAGGAGCTCAAATTTTATCAAGACAATGTTGACCCGGCAGATATGACCTCCCTCAAGAAACCCACAATTGAGCATGACCCGGCGTTGAAGTTTAAATCGGCCACTGAGACAAAGCTTGTTGACTTTACCCCAGGAGACGCTTCTAAGCAATTCAGTATCAATGCCAATTTGGATCCTAAATAGGAAAGCACGCTCATCGAGTTCATCCATGAGAACCGGGACATCTTTGCATGGAAACCTTCTGACATGCCGGGTGTACCAAGGGAACTCGCTGAGCACACTCTCAATATTGATCCAAAGTATAAGTCGGTCAGGTAGTTTCTCCGACGGTTCAACGAAGAGAGACGGAAAGATATTGGGGAAGAGGTTGCCCGGCTCTTAGCGGCCGGGTTTATTGTTGAAGTTTTTCACCTGGAGTGGTTGGCTAACCCGGTGTTAGTACTCAAGAAGAACGACACTTGGCGGATGTGCATGGATTACACGGACTTAAACAAGGCTTGTCTGGCTGATCCCTTTGGTCTCCCCCGAATTGATCAAATCATTGATGCTACAGCGAGTTGTGAACGTTTGAGCTTCTTGGATGCTTACTCTGGTTATCATCAGATCAAGATGGCAGTTAAGGACCAGGATAAGACAACTTTCATCACTCCGTTTGGAGCCTTTTGTTATGTATCTATGCCATTTGGACTCAAAAGTGCCCAGGCGACTTATCAGCGGTGTGTGCAAAACTGTTTGCACGATCAAATTGGCGTAATGTTCATGCTTACGTAGATGACATTGTGGTGAAGTCCAGAGAAAAGGAAACCTTGATATCTGACTTGAAAGAGACCTTTGATAATCTCCGGGTTTACAAGATGATGCTTAACCCGACCAAGTGTGTGTTTGGTGTACCTGCAGGCAAGCTCTTAGGTTTTGTGGTGTCAAACAGAGGCATTGAAGCTAATCCGGAGAAGATTAAGGCGATTACCTCTCTGGCTAAGACGGCGTGCATCAATGATGTTCAACGACTGGCGGGTCGTGTTGCCGCTTTAAGCCGGTTCATAAGCCGGTTAGGTGAGAAGGCCCTTCCATTATATCAGATGATGAAGAAAACTGACACTTTTGTCTGGAGTGAGGCTGCGGATGCTGCCTTTGAAGACTTGAAGAGGCAATTGTCTGAACCACCGGTTCTTGTGGCTCCCATTGACAGAGAGCCGTTGCTGTTATATGTGGCTGCTAATTCACGAGCGGTCAGTGTTGCCATCGTGGTGGAGCATAAGGAAGCTGGCATGGAGCATCCAGTTCAACGGCCGGTTTACTATATCAGTGAGGTTCTCATTGAGTCTAAACAAAGGTATCCGCATTGGCAGAAACTCGTTTACAAAGTGTTTATGGCCAACCGGAAGTTGAAGCAGTACTTTGAAAGTCATCCTATAACTATGATAAGTTCTGCCCCTTTGGGAGACATCATCCAGAATAGGGAGGCCACAGGACGAGTCACCAAGTGGGCTATCGAGCTTGGGCCTCATGGTTTGAAGTACATGCCATGTACTGCTATTAAGTCTCAGGCCTTGGTGGACTTTTTCAATGATTGGACAGAGTTGCAGGCACCTGAGGAGAAGCCAGATAACACATATTGGACTATTCACTTTGACGGGTCCAGGCAGCTAGAAGGCTCGGGGGCTGGAATTGTTTTAACTTCCCCTCGAGGTGACAAATTTCGTTATGTACTCCGGCTTATGTTCCCATGTACTAACAATGCAGCTGAGTACGAGGCCTTACTCCATGGTCTCCGGATGGCCAAGGAGATGAACTTAAGCCGGGTAAGGTGTCTGGGCGACTCAGATCTCATGGCTCAACAGGTGTCAGGCAAGTGGGATTCCAAGGATCCTCTCATGGCGGCTTATCGACGTGAAGTAGATGTTGTGGCTGGACATTTCAAGGGTTATCAAGTGGACCACATTGATCGAAGGAAGAATGAGGCGGCTGATGCTTTAAGCTGGCTGGGATCTCAACGTAAGCCGGTGCCACCTAACACCTTTCTTGATGTTTTGCATAACCCTTCTGTCAAGGTGCCTACCGAGGAAGAACTAGCGGTGCCAGACCCGGAGGCCCAGCTGGTGGCAGCTCTTCATGTTATCCCGGATTGGACAGTGCCATATTTGGCCTACATGACCCGGGGAGAGTTACCGGAGGATGAAACTTTGGCAAGACAAATTGTCAGACGATCCAAATCCATGACGATTGTTAATGGTGAGTTGCATCATTGTAGTGTAACAAGGGCGTTTCAACGTTGTGTGTCGCCTACAGAGGGACAAGAGATACTTCGTGAGATTCATGAAGGAGATTGTGGTCATCATGCCGGCTCAAAATCTCTTGTGTCCAAGGCTTTTCGTCATGGTTTCTACTGGCTCGTGGCTCATGCTGATGCGGAGGATCTGGTCAGTAAATGTGACGGCTGTCAGAAGTTCTCACGACGTGCTCATGTGCCGGCTCAAGAATTAAGGATGATCCTAATTACTTGGCTGTTCGCAGTCTGGGGGCTTGACATGGTTGGACCTTTCAAAAGGTCTAAGGATAAAAAGACACATCTCCTGGTGGCAGTGGATAAATTTACAAAGTGCATTGAGGCGGAGCCAGTTAGTAAGTGTGATGTGGCCACAGCGGTTCAGTTCATGAAAAAGGTGATCTTTCATTTTGGTTTCCCACACAACATTATAACGGATAATGGCACAAATCTCTCCAAGGGAGCCATGGAGGAGTTCTGTCAACGAGAACATATCCAGCTTGATGTTTCGGCTATTGCTCGTCCTCAATCCAATGGTCAAGCGGAAAGAGCTAATCAAGAGATCCTGAAGGGTATCATGCCCCGGCTCTTTGTCCCCTTAAAATGGACTCCGGGTTGTTGGGTGGAGGAGTTACCCTCTGTGCTATGGAGCATCAACACTACGACTAACAGATCTACGGGTTACACCCCTTTCTTCATGGTCTATGGAGTAGAGGCAGTTCTGCCAAGTGACATCCGACACGACTCACCCTGCGTGGTGGCTTACGTTGAGGCGGATAACAAAAAGGCTCGTCAGGATACACTTGACTTGTTGGATGAGGAGCGAGACTTGGCAATAGCCCGCTTGGCGATTTACCAGCAAGACGTGCCCCGCTATCGCAGCCTTCGGGTTAAGAGCAAAACCTTTCAGGAAGGCGACTTGGTACTCCGGCTCATCCAAGATCAATCTGACATGCACAAGCTATCTCCGCCTTGGGAATGACCCTTTGTGGTCAGCAAGAATCTGAACAACGGGTCATATTACCTCATTGATGTTCGAGAGCACAAAGACTCACGTAAGTCGGAGGAGGAGACCCGCCGGCCGTGGAATATTGCCCATCTTCGGCCTTACTATACTTGAGCCACCGGCTCTTAAGATGTATATATTTTTGACGATGTACATATTATATAAAGCAATAAAGCAGGACCTCTGTCCTTTTTTCCCTCAAAGAATGTTTTTATGTCTTCTTTATCAGGTGGTTGAAACTACCAACAGGGAGCGGATCATATCTGAATCCAGCTTTCCCTTTGGTCCGTCTTACGATCATATCTGAATCTAGCCATGATCACCTGGGGGCTTCCTGTTCAAACATAGGTCGTATTCCAACCAAAGAGAACATAGCTGTCGATACCCGCTTGATCGGCATACTGCCAAACCCACTTGGGGGCTTCTTGATCATATTTGAATCACAGCTTAACTCCTTTGGGTCTGACGTGGATCGTATTCGAATCGGCGTCATTAAACAACTCTTATGGTCACTTGGGGGCTTCCTGTTCAAACATGGGTCGTATTCGAACCAAAGAGAACATAGCTGTCAATACCCACTTGATCGGCATCACCAAAGCCACTGGGGGCTATATGATCGTATCCGAATCTTAGCTTAACCCCTTTGGAACGGTTTACTGATCGTATTCGAATCAGAAGCCTCTGAACATTGTTTATTATATATCATAAGCATAATTGCTTGATTATCTTGAGACCTTTTTGAAAGCACTATGAGATGGCTTTTGTTCTTCCGGCTTAATATTGATTATCCCAGGTTGTGAAGTAAACATTATATGTTCCAACTTTCAGGAGTTAAATTCATCCGCATGGTGAAGATCATATAAGCAGGTGAGATTACCAAAGGGATTGCAGGGAATTTTTGCTTGTTTTGTATGCAGGATAAGGTAAGCAAATTTAACATCAAGGAAACAAGCGATCAACATGAGCTGGAAAGACATAACAATGGCGGCTTACGAAAGTATTAAGCGCCATAGACATGCGCGAAGTCATGACAAACATTGAGAAAGTTTTTTCTATCCTATTACAAAGACTCCCCGAGTCTGAATAAGTGAAGCATCATTTTTGCAAAGTTATAAAACGCCCGGTGGTTCATTCCTTCGGCGGGCTTGAAGACTCCGGGTTATCCTTCTCCGCCTCTCCGTCGGTTGCTTTGTCCTGGAAGGTGGACGAGGCCCAGTCAATGCCACTCAAGGCTTCAAACTCAGCCTCATCATCTATTAAACCGGCTGGGTCCACTTCAGGGGCAAAGGTATGCTTACGCGTTGGAGGGATCAGGCTGACTTGGTCATATGGAATGTTTGGAATTCTGCGGTTCTCACTATCATAGCCCGGCAAATACTTAGTAAGATCAGTATCATTCCCAATAAGGGTAGCCAAAGGACGTACGACTTTGACACAGGCGGTGAAATCTTCATCATCAAATGCTGTACCATCCTCCTTAAGGCTCGAATATCCAAGAGAGAGATTAGCTAAGTCAAGCTCTAGCGTCCATGCCTTTGCCCTGCTCAATGCGGCTACGGCTCCGGCTCTTGCGGATGCCCGCCTTAAATCCTGAATTCGCTGAGGTAGCACAGCGAGATGCTTCAGCACGTCTTGTAAAAGGCGGGGAGGGGTGTTTGATAAGGCTACAACGGCCAAGGCACGTTGTGACCCGGAGTACAGCTGTTCCACTAAGGTGTAAACTGCTTTAAGCTTGACCAGCATGTTTTGCTTAAGGTTGGTACTCCTGGGGCCTGTGTGTGCACAAACATAACAGTCAGCTGGAGGTAACTATTACAATAGTCATTGGAAGATTACTATGTTTGAGGTTTTGCACAGTAACTTACCGAAGATGGCTGAGACCATTTGAGATATCTACCGTTTTAAGTCGGACAGCTCGGTTGTTGCCTCTGCAAGAGATGCTTCTGCTGTCTCGGCCCGAGTCACCAATGAAGCCTTCTCATCAGCCCAAGCTTTCTTTTATGACTCAAAATTTTCTTCAACTTCTCATTTTCAGAGACACTTAATTCAAATTTGGAGTTGGCCTTCTGAGTTTCAAGTTCTTGAGTTTCCAGACGACTCTTCAGGACAACAAGCTCCGACTCAAATTGACTTATGGTGGCCTGCATTGACACCAGGTTATGGTAAGGATCACGGTAAGGTAACATTCAAAGTCCCAAGCATTTTACAAGTAAAGATACTTGGCACTTGGGGGCTAATGTATGCTAAAGAATTTTAAACCTACCATACCGGGTCACACATATTAAGTCTCAAGCACTTTACAAGTAAAGATACTTGACCCTTGGGGGCTAATGTGTATCTCAAATTTAAAACTATCATGTTATAACCGGGTTAAATATATTCTCTTTGAACTGGACAAGCAAACAGTAAACAGATTTCTAAGTCTACAGCATATTATTTCATGAGCAATAGACTTGGGGGCTGGTACAGTAAGTAAGATTCAGGAAAATAGCATAAGTTATACCTCAGATTTGTGTTGTATTTGTTTCACCATGTCAATTTCTAGGTCACGACTATTATGCACTTGGTTCAGATAGCCCGAGACTATATCAGCAATGCTTAAGTGAGTATAGTCAGTGATGTCCTGTTTGGCTTTTCGACGTTCGGCAAATTCTTCCTTGCCAGTACATTGGGCAAGAACAGTAGGCCGCCCCGGTTCAACAAATTGACGTTTCAGAAATACAACTTCCGGGTCAGTCGTCTTGGCCGGGCTAGGAACTTTCGGGTTATCAGAGTTGTGGATAACATCTTCTATAGGCGGGTGGCACCGGAATATCAGAAGCAGGTTCAGGCGGTGGCTGATGGGTGGAGCTAGCAGGAGCGGACGAGTCAAGCGCCGGTTTAGTGACAACCGGGTCTTGGGACGGCTTATTTTTCCTCGCCTTCTTGCTGGGCTTCACTTGCAGGCTGTCAATAAAGGAAGAAGGATGAGTATTAAAGCATAAAGTATGGTAAAACTTAAAGTAAGAAAGGTTACATTACCCGGGAGCCGTTTTGAAAGCCAACATGTTTGATTGCATAGACTCGTTGGAAGAAGGAGAGGTATCCTGATAATTGGAGTCAGATGAATTGAGAGGTTGACGAATCAAACCCGCCAAAGGTAAAATAGAACGTAAATCGGAGATAACCTCGGTCCGGCGCTTCCTAGTTACATCGGGTAAGCCGGAGGAGAGTTCTGCGTCTTGATTGGCCCGAGTCTGCCTCCGGTTCTCAAGCTGTTGTTGCTTCAAAAGAAATTGAGGATCTTGATAAGCTAGAGGATGTGAAAATCTTACTTTCCGGGTCACTCTTCGGATTTTTGTTTTGGCAAAGGCTCTGAGTCGGAGGAGATTATAGTTACATCTTCTTCAATTGCTTGACTGTTCCCTGTATCCTCCTGAAAGGATAGAATGTCAGTAAAATGACGACAAGGGAGTTAAGAAAGTTAAAGGATTACCTCTTCATCATCCGAAGAAGTATCATCCAATTTGAATAACTCGGAGGCGCTGTGTTTCTTCTTCTTTGAGGTTCCCGTCTTGGCGGCTTTCCTTTCAGTTTTCTTGGCTGCCCTGGCTTGTTTGGCAGCATCATGGTCATATTTGACCTTCCAGAAGTTATCATTGGCCTGTGGAAAAGGATAAAGAATTATGAGCACGAATAAGGTATAACGTGGTAAAGAGTATTTATTAAGATTAATAACTCACTGCAGGGGCCGGGTTCTTCTTGCAGAAGGGAAGTAAGCCGAAGGCATTGCTAGTTACAGTGCCCTCCTTCAGAAGTGACTAGGTTGTAGCATCTACCACATCATCTGGTAAGTCGTCAGGACTATGACGCATTGGATCGTCCTTTTCGCCTGTGTAAGTACACATTAACCCGGAGCAGCGGCTTAATGGAAGTATTCGCCAAGTGACCCAGACTCGGACCAGATCGATGCCATTTAAACCATTTCCCAAAAGAGCTTTAATCTTCTTGATGGTGGGATTAAGAGGCGGACGTTCAACAGCGGTCAGTTTATCCGCCAGCTGATGGTTGGACTCAAGGCGCAGGGCGAGAAAGCCGGGTAGAGGCTTCTCAACAGCCGGAGAAGTGTCCTGATAGTAGAACCACATCTGGTTCCAATCTTTTGGGTGACTCGGCAGCTCAGCATAAGGAAAAAGGCAGTCTCTCCGTCGCTGGATCGAGATGCCGCCAAGCTCAAGACTAGGCCCGTTTGCACGTTCATTCTGCCGGTTCAAGTAAAAAAGTTCTCTGAACAAAAGTAGACTTGGCTCCTCTCCCAGATACACCTCACAGAAGACTTGAAAATTGCAAAGGTTTGACACAGAATTGGGTCCAATGTCTTGAGGTCTAAGATCAAAGAAATTCAAAACTTCCCTGAAGAATTTTGAGCCGGGAGGGGCAAATCCCCGGTTCATGTGATCCGTGAAAACTATCACCTCCCCTTCTTTGGGTTGAGGACCTCCTTTTTTGGCAGGTGGCCAGACTTCATGAACTCAGCCAGCTTATTCTTGGTAACTATGGATGGGACCCAATTGCAGGTCACAGGGGCCTTGGCCGCCTTAGGAGCCATGACAACAGTTGGCCTATAACAAAATAAGAAGATCTAATTCAATTTTAACCCGGGAGGAATAACTTAATTATTCAAGGTAGCGGCTTAATAAGGGGCCTAATGATATAAGGATAGCTGTGCAACAGTATCTAAGCCGCCACATGTGTCAAAAGCAGTTCAAACTTGTTAAGGTCATAAGAAGCAAGTAAGGTTAACAGATCAGTGTTATTTATTTAAACTGGCTACATAGATAGTTTAGTTTAAGCGTATTCAACAGAAGCAGTTTTCCGGGTGATACAAACAGGTTTCATAATCTGCTACTGTGGTTGGAGATCAAAGACTTGTTCTGATAAGAAAATTTTCTAGACCTAAAAGTTGATGCAGACGTGTTCATAGGCTCGAATGAGGCTTTTAGGCAGAGAAAGGGATCTGTTTAATATCCAAAACAAGTGTGAAAACAACTACCGCGGCCATTTTATATCATTCTCAGATCAGAAGAGGCATCTAAGAAGAGAACTAACAAGGGTTTGGCTCTAGTGGTGATGAACTCCGACGAACTCGAGGAAGATCTAATGCGGATCTGAACAAGGAAGGGAAGGGAACTTACGGATCTGGATGGGCTGTGGAAGTTCGCCGTTGTTTTCTGATCCGATTCAGGTTGATGCAGCAACCTGGGACGTTGAAGACAAGAAGCTCGACAGTAGCGGCGGTGGAGCTCCAGAGGAGGCAAGAGGAATAAGACGACTGAAAGAGGGAAGAATGGAAGACCTAGGGTGCCCTATTTATAAGGGAAGAGCTAACCGAGACGGTGCGAGAAACAAGGAGGCTAAAACATTATTATACAACAGCCCTGACGCCTTGATTCTCGGGATGGTCAGTAAAGGCAAAGATCCGTTGGAGGATATGACGGAGTAAAAATGAGTTTTATTGAAGATGACGTCATGGTGATTTAACCCGGATCCAGATGATGACGTCACGGTGGGTTAAAGTTTCCGCACAAGACAGAAGACTGAAGATTCATGTTTTAAGGTATTTTAAGATCGACATGAATAGGTTCAAATCAATCTGGGGCCTAATGTTGGGGATATAACTATTTGTGTAAGCCGTCCGGGAGGGGCCGGGTTACTCAAAGAAGACTTACCCGAAAGAAGCCCAAGACCAAGCATGAAGATGGCGGTTCAATAAAGGGTTTAAGCCCACAGGCGACTTAAGGCCCATTGTAGTAAACCGCCATAATGGCATGACTTGTATCATAAGGTACATTTAACTAGTCACCGAGACGGATGCTGTTTATAAGCCGGCCGGGACTCTGTAAGCCACAGGGCGTCAACCCTTGTATATAAGGGGACGACCTGCTGGCGGCTTAGGGCAAGAAACAACTCATCGAGAACCAGGCATAGTGTATCTCGCTCCCCGGTCATCGAAACATCAATACCAACCCAACTAGACGTAGGCCTTACCTTCACCGTAAGGGGCCGAACTAGTATAAAACCTCTCGTGTCCTTTGTCCCGATTAACCCCTTCAAGCTTCCTAGTTGCGATGGCTCCACAACTAAGTCCTTTCACGAGGACATCTAACGTGACAATTCCACGACAGTAGTCCTTGTAAACAGTGTACTGGGGGTACCAGCGATATCCTAGCATTGTCAAGAGGTCGACAAGGATAGTCAGGAACCCAGTCAAACCAACGACCATAGTCTGGCGTACGATCTGTGTTGTGGGACGCATCTGAAACAAAAGAGTTCAAGGATTTCAAATGACAATGTGTTCATCATTCATTATACATACAAGGAAATAGTTGCAGATAATCCAGCTCTTCGGGTGGATCTGATCATGAGATCCTAATGTTAGAGTTAGCAAAATCTTTTAACCCGAATTGAAGAGAGATCAAAATCCCAGTGTAAAGGTGGGGAATAAAAGATCCTAATACCACCCATTTGTGATGTGGTCCCATAAGCCACACAACAATGTTAGTAAAATAGCTTTTTCAAAGACTAGACTCAACTTCGACCAAGGAGTTGGAAAGGGGTTTCCTATAGGCAGTTGGCTCTAATACGAACTTGTGACGCCCCCGACTTAATAGTGCACTAATCATACACGCAAATCTGCATGATCAAGATCAGAGAGTCACGGGAAGATATCACAACACAACTCTAGACACAAATTCAAATAATACAAGCTTTATACTACAAGCCAGGAGCCTCGAAAGCTCGAATACATAAGAGTCGGCGGAAGCAACAATATCTGAGTACAGACATAAAATGAACAAGTCTACCTTAAGAAGGCTAGCAAACAACAATAACTGGATCGAAAAGGAGCAGGCCTACTGCCTGGGAGCCTCCTAACTACTCCTGGTCATCGGCGATCTCCACTTAGTAGTTGGCTCCGTCGTGGTAGTAGTAGTCGTTAGTGGGATCAGCTGGCTCCTGGGATCCTTCATCTGATCGCAGAAATTGGGTTGATGGGGAAAGAGGTACCAAAGTAACCGTGAGTACTCATCCAAAGTACTCGCAAGACTTGCATCATATCTATACTAAGTATGCATCGGTATCAAAGGAATGGGGCTATATCTTTGGACTAGACTGCGAAAATACCAGAATAGAAGGGAAGGCCTAGCCTATCAAAGACTAGCATCTTGCAGCGTCTTGCAGCATTAGAAGAGTGCAGATTAGCATATGATAATGTAGTAAGTTTATTAACGCCGAGAGATCCTTCCTTGACTCCCTACGAGAAAGCAATCCCGGAGCCATCATATCCATTAGTGTCTCTAGTATCCAGTTCTAATTATAATAGATCGCGATACAACTTAGAGTGTCCGTTACCGTGGACACAGCTATTTGAATAAATAAACTTCCCCGCGGGGGTGCACCAACTTACCCAACATGCTCTATTATCTTTGGCCGGAAACATTTTTCTGGGTCATGCGCGGCCTCAGCTGATCAACACGTCATAGTCCTACCTAGGCTCAACCAAGAGGCCAGCACACCGGTCTACATCCTAAATACGAAGGGGTCACGGGCCAATCGTCCTTTGCAATCCTTTATGTTGCGAACGCGGCGTGCAGCAAACCCACCCCTAATAAAAGTGCAGGTGGTTCCCGTCTAACCGGGCACGCACTGCTAAACTGCTGATGTCAGTGAGCTTTTCGGGAGAATCGTACGAGCCGAGTACCCATACTTATTCCTGCATGGTGGTTAGTGCGAAAAGGCTAGAGGCCTACTTAGATCACATGTCCAAACCCGTTAGTGTCTTGGGAGCTCGCGCTGACGATCAATGATCCGCGATCTTTGGTCCCGTCACCCTGTCTAACGGACTTACGACAAGGGCCAATAATGCCCGGTCGCGCCACGTAATTTTCTTGCGGGTGCCCTCATGGCCATCCCAACACCAGTAACTTTCGCGGGTACCCCTCGGGGCCGACCTGACTTCAGTAACTCTCGCAGGTACACCTCGGAGCCGACCCAACTTCAGTTACCATCACGAGTACCCCTCTGGTCTGACCCGACTTGAACAAGATTCTAGGGTAAAGTTAAAGTAACCATGTATCTATAACATCAAGAGGGAAATCCCGGAAATCACCCTTAATGGATTCCCACTCGATGTAACCGTCAAGGTGAACTTGGAGGAATCACCCTCGAAGGTTTCACACTTGAGGTGTTGCACGACAGAGTCGTCATCGGGAGTAGTGAAGAAGGAATCACCCTCTGTAAACCAGGTCCAATTAGCTACACTATAGACATATCATCACGAGTGCGTTATTAGGTACTAGCCTCGGCACTCGATAGTACCTCTACAGAGTCGTACAACTAAGGGGGGGTGTGGTGATGTGTAAATCTCTGCACATCGATCACGTTGATTGAGTCATCTAGTAATAAAGCAGCGGCAACAAGGACAAGGTGAGGGGTCACTAATGGATCACTAATCAACTTATACTAAGCATATAGGATAATAGGTAAAGTAATAATAGCAGGTTACAAAAATAGGCTATCCATCAGAGTAGGAGCTATCAATCAACAGTAGCAAAATCTAATGCAAGCATGATAGAGAAAGAATGGGTGATATAGGAATGATCAAGGGGGGTTTCTGTTGGGGAACGTTGCATAAAATAAAAAAAATTCTACGTTCACCAAGATCAATATATGAGTTCATCTAGCAATGAGAGAGAGAGATGCATCTACATGCCCTTGTAGATCGCGTGCGGAAGCGTTCAAGAGAACGGGGTTGAGGGAGTCGTTCTCGTCGTGATCCAAATCACCGGAGATCCTAGCGCCGAACGGACGACACCTCCGCGTTCAACACACGTACGGTCGGCGTGACGTCTCCTCCTTCTTAATCCAGCAAGGGGGAAGGAGAGGTTGATGAAGATCCAGCAGCACAACGGCGTGGTGGTGGATGCAGCAGGGTTCCGGCAGAGCTTTGCCGAGCTTCTGCGAGAGGGAGAGGTGTAGCAGGGGAGAGGGAGGCGCCAAGACTTCAGGGTGTGGCTGCCCTGCCTCCCCCATCCTTTATATAGGCCCCCAGGGGGGGCGCTGGCCCTGGAGATGAGATCTCCCAAGGGGGGCGGCGGCCAGGGGGGTGGAGTGCCCCCCAAGGCAAGTGGTGCGCCCCCACCCTAGGGTTTCCAACCCTAGGCGCAGGGGGGGTGGCAAGGGGGGGCGCACCAGCCCACTAGGGGCTGGTTCCCCTCCCACTTCAGCCCACGGGGCCCTCCGGGATAGGTGGCCCCACCCGGTGGACCCCCGGGACCCTTCCGATGGTCCCTGTACAATACCGGTGGACCCCGAAACTTTCCCGATGGCCGAAACAACATTTCCTATATATAATTCTTTACCTCCGGACCCTTCCGGAACTCCTCGTGACGTCCGGGATCTCATTCGGGACTCTGAACAACTTTCGGTTTGCTGCATACTCATATTCATACAACCCTAGTGTCACCGAACCTTAAGTGTGTAGACCCTACGGGTTCGGGAGACATGTAGACATGACCGAGACGGCTCTCTCGTCAATAACCAACAGCGAGATCTGGATACCCATGTTGGCTCCCACATGCTCCTCGATGATCTCATCGGATGAACCGCGATGTCGAGGATTTAAGAAACCCCGTATACAATTCCCTTTGTCAATCGGTACGTTACTTGCCCGAGATTCGATCGTCGGTATCCCAATACCTCGTTCAATCTTGTTACCGGCAAGTCACTTTACTCATACCGTAATGCATGATCCCATGACCAGACACTTGGTCACTTTGAGCTCATTATGATGATGCATTATCGAGTGGGCCCAAAGATACCTCTCCATCATACGGAGTGACAAATCCCAGTCTCGATCCGTGTCAACCCAACAGACACTTTCAGAGATACCTGTAGTGCACCTTTATAGTCACCCAGTTACGTTGTGATGTTTGGTACACCCAAAGCACTCCTATGGTATCTGGGAGTTACACGATCTCATGGTCTAAGGAAAAGACACTTGACATTGAAAAAGCTCTAGCAAACGAACTACACGATCTTTGTGCTATGCTTAGGATTGGGTCTTGTCCATCACATCATTCTCCTAATGATGTGATCCCGTTATCAATGACATCCAATGTCCATAGTCAGGAAACCATGACTATCTATTGATCAACGAGCTAGTCAACTAGAGGCTCACTAGGGACATGTTGTGGTCTAAGTATTCACACGTGTATTACGATTTCCGGATAATACAATTATAGCATGAATAAAAGACAATTATCATGAACAAGGAAATATAATAATAATCCTTTTATTATTGCCTCTAGGGCATATTTCCAATAGTCTCCCACTTGCACTAGAGTCAATAATTTAGTTACATTGTGATGAATCGAACACCCATAGAGTTCTGGTGTTGATCATGTTTTGCTCGCGGAAGAGGTTTAGTCAACGGATCTGCGACATTCAGATTCGTAGGTACTTTGCAAATATCTATGTCTCGATCTTGAACATTTTCACGGATGGAGTTGAAACAACGCTTGATGTGCCTGGTATTCTTGTGAAACCTGGGCTCCTCGGCAAGGGCAATAGCTCCAGTGTTGTCACAGAAGAGAGTGATTGGCCCCGACGCATTGGGTATGACTCCTAGGTCAGTGATGACCTCCTTCATCCATATTGCTTCATGCGCTGCCTCCGAGGCTGCCATGTACTCCGCTTCACATGTAGATCCCGCCACGATGCTCTGCTTGCAACTGCACCAGCTTACTGCTCCACGATTCAACATATACACGTATCCGGTTTATGACTTAGAGTCATCCAGATCTGTGTCAAAGCTAGCGTCGACGTAACCCTTCACAATGAGCTCTTCGTCACCTCCATAAATGAGAAACATGTCCTTTGTCCTCTTCAGGTACTTCAGGATATTCTTGACCGCTGTCTAGTGTTCCTTGCCGGGATTACTTTGGTACCTTCCTACCAAACTTACGGCAAGGTTTACATCAGGTCTGGTACACAGCATAGCATACATAATAGATCCTATGGCTGAGGCATAGGGGATGACACTCATCTCTTCTTTATCTTTTGCCGTGGTCGGGCATTCAGCCGAGCTCAATCTCACACCTTGCAATATAGGCAAGAACCCTTTCTTGGACTGATCCATTTTGAACTTCTTCAAAATCTTATCAAGGTATGTGCTTTGTGAAAGACCTATGAGGCGTCTCGATCTATCCCTATAGATCTTGATGCCTACTATGTAAGCAGCTTCTCCAAGGTCCTTCAATGAAAAACACTTATTTAAGTAGGCCTTAATGTTGTCCAAAGTTCTATATCATTTCCCATCAAAAGTATGTCATCTACATATAATATGAGAAATGCTACAGAGCTCCCACTCACTTTCTTGTAAACGCAGGCTTCTCTATAAGTCTGCATAAACCCAAACGCTTTGATCATCTCATCAAAGCGAATGCTCCAACTCCGAGATGCTTGCACCAGCCCATAAATGGATCGCTGGAGCTTGCACACCTTGTTAGCATTCTTAGGATCGACAAAACCTTCCGGCTGCATCATATACAGCTCTTCCTTAAGATAGCCGTTAAGGAATGCCGTTTTGACGTCCATCTGCCATATACATAATCATAGTATGCGGCAATTGCTAACATGATTCGGACGGACTTTAGCTTCTCTACGGGAGAGAAAGTCTCATCATAGTCAACCCCTTGAACTTGCCGATAACCCTTAGCGAAAAGTCGAGCTTTATAGATGGTAACATTACCATCCGCGTCCGTCTTCTTCTTAAAGATCCATTTGTTTTCTATCGCTCGCCAATCATCGGGCAAGTCTGTCAAAGTCCATACTTTGTTTTCATACATGGATTCTATCTCGGATTGCATGGCTTCAAGCCATTTGTTGGAATCTGGGCCCGCCATCGCTTCTTCATAATTCGAAGGTTCACCGTTGTCTAACAACATGATTTCTAGGACAGGGTTGCCATACCACTCTAGTGTGGAACGTGTCCTTGTGGACCTACGAAGTTCAGTAGCAACTTGATCCGAAGTACCTTGATCATCATCATGAATTTCCTCTCCAGTCGGTGTAGGCACCACAGGAACATTTTCCTGAGCTATACTACTTTCCGGTTCAAGAGGTAGTACTTCATCGAGTTCTACTTTCCTCCCACTTACTCCTTTCGAGAGAAACTCTTTTTCCAGAAAGGATCCGTTCTTGGCAACAAAGATCTTGCCTTCGGATCTAAGGTAGAAGGTATACCCAATGGTTTCCTTAGGGTATCCTATGAAGACGCATTTTTTCAACTTGGGTTCGAGCTTTTCAGGTTGAAGTTTCTTGACATAAGCATCGCATCCCCAAACTTTTAGAAACGACAGCTTAGGTTTCTTCCCAAACCATAATTCATACAGTGTCGTCTCAACGGATTTAGACGGAGCCCTATTTAAAGTGAATGTAGCTGTCTCTAGAGCGTATCCCCAAAATGATAGCGGTAAATTGGTAAGAGACATCATAGATCGCACCATATCTAATAGAGTGTGATTACGACGTTCGGACACACCATTACGCTGAGGTGTTCCAGGCGGCGTGAGTTGTGAAATGATTCCACATTTTCTTAAGTGTGTACCAAATTCGTGACTTAAATATTCTCCTCCACGATTTGATCGTAAGAATTTTATCCTTCGGTCATGTTGATTCTATACTTCATTCTGAAATTCCTTGAACTTTTCAAAGGTCTCAGACTTGTGTTTCATCAAGTAGACATACCCATATCTACTTAATTCATCAGTGAGAGTGAGAACATAACGATATCCTCCACGAGCCTCAACGCTCATTGGACCACACACATCAGTATGTATGATTTTCAATAAATTGGTTGCTCGCTCCATTGTTCCGGAGAACGGACGCTTGGTCATTTTGCCCATGAGGCATGGTTCACATGTGTCAAATGATTCATAATTGAGAGACTCTAAAAGTCCATCATCATGGAGGTTCTTCATGCGCTTGACACCAATGTGACCAAGGCGGAAGTGCCACAAGTATGTGGGACTATCTTTATCAACTTTACATCTTTTGGTATTCACACTATGAATATGTGTAACATTACGTTCGAGATTCATTAAGAATAAACCATTGACCGTCGGGGCATGACCATAAAACATATCTCTCATATAAATAGAACAACCATTATTCTCGGATTTAAATGAGTAGCCATCTCGCATTAAACGAGATCCTGATACAATGTTCATGCTCAAACTTGGCACTAAATAACAATTATTGAGGTTTAAAACTAATCCCGTAGGTAAATGTAGAGGTAGCGTGCCGACGGCGATCACATCGACCTTGGAACCATTCCCGACGCGCATCGTCACCTCATCCTTCGCCAGTCTCCGCTTATTCCGCAGCTCCTGCTGTGAGTTACCAATGTGAGCAACGACACGGGTATCAAATACCCAGGAGTTACTACGAGTACTGGTAAGGTACACATCAATTACATGTATATCAAATATACCTTTAGTGTTGCCGGCCTTCTTGTCCGCTAAGTATTTGGGGCAGTTCCGCTTCCAGTGACCCTTCCCTTTGCAATAAAAGCACTCAGTCTCAGGCTTGGGTCCATTCCTTGACTTCTTCCCGGCAAATGGCTTACCGGGCGCGGCAACATCTTTGCCGTCCTTCTTGAATTTCTTCTTACCCTTTCCCTTCTTGAACTTGGTGGTTTTATTGACCATCAACACTTGATGTTCTTTCTTGATTTCTACCTGTGCTGACTTCAACATTGAAAATACTTCAGGAATAGTTTTCACCATCCCCTGCATATTGTAGTTCATCACAAAGCTCTTGTAGCTCGGTGGGAGCGACTGAAGGATTCTGTCAATGACCGCCTCGTCCGGGAGGTTAATGTCCAGCTGGGACAGGCGGTTGTGTAACCCAGACAATTTGAGTATGTGCTCACTGACAGAACTGTTTTCCTCCATCTTACAACTATAGAACTTGTCGGAGACTTCATATCTCTCGACCCGTGCATGAGCTTGGAAAACCAATTTCAGCTCCTCGAACATCTCATATGCTCCGTGTTGCTCAAAATGCTTTTGGAGCCCCGGTTCTAAGCTGTAAAGCATGCCGCACTGAACGAGGGAGTAATCATCAGCACGTGACTGCCAAGCGTTCATAACGTCTTGGTTCTCTGGGATGGGTGCTTCACCTAGCGGTCCTTCTAGGACATATGCTTTCTTAGCAGCTATGAGGATGATCCTCAGGTTCCGGACCTAGTCCGAATAGTTGCTGCCATCATCTTTCAGCTTGGTTTTCTCTAGGAACGCGTTGAAGTTCATGTTGACATGAGCGTTGGCCATTTGATCTACAAGACATATTTTGCAAAGATTTTAGACTAAGTTCATGATAATTAAGTTCATCTAATCAAATTATTTAATGAACTCCCACTCAGATTAGACATCCCTCTAGTCATCTAAGTGTTACACGATCCGAGTCGACTAGGCCGTGTCCGATCATCACGTGATACGGACTAGTCATCATCGGTGAACATCTCCATGTTGATCGTATCTTCCATACGACTCATGTTCGACCTTTCGGTCTCTGTGTTCCGAGGCCATGTCTGTACATGCTAGGCTCGTCAAGTTAACCCTAAGTGTTTTGCATGTGTAAAACTGTCTTACACCCATTGTATGTGAACGTAAGGATCTATCACACCCGATCATCACATGGTGCTTCGAAACGACGAACTTTAGCAACGGCGCACAATTAGGGGGAACACCTTCTTGAAATTATTATAAGGGATCATCTTATTTACTACCGTCGTTCTAAGTAAACAAGATGCATAAACATAATAAACATCACATGCAATTATATAGTAGTGACATGATATGGACAATATCATATAGCCCCTTTGATCTCCATCTTCGGGGCTCCATGATCATCTTCGTCACCGGCATGACACCGTGATCTCCATCATCATGATCTCCATCATTGTGTCTCCATGAAGTTGCTCGCCAACTACTACTTCTACTACTATGGCTAACGGTTTAGCAATAAAGTCAAGTAATTACATGGCGTTAAATCATTGACACACAGGTCATACAATAATTAAGACAACTCCTATGGCTCCTGCCGGTTTTCATACTCATCGACATGCAAGTCGTGATTCCTATTACAAGAACATGATCTCATACATCACAATATATCATTCATCATTCATCACAACTTTTGGCCATATCACATCACATAGCAATTGCTGCAAAAACAAGTTAGACGTCCTCTAATTGTTGTTGCATCTTTTACGTGGCTTCAATTGGGTTCTAGCAAGAACGTTTTCTTACCTACGACTAACCACAACATGATTTTGTCAACTTCTATTTACCCTTCATAAGGACCCTTTTCATCGAATCTGCTCCAACTAAAGTGGGAGAGACAGACACCCGCTAGCCACCTTATGCAACTAGTGCATGTCAGTCGGTGGAACCTGTCTCACGTAAGCGTACGTGTAAGGTCAGTCCGGGCCGCTTCATCCCACAATACCGCTGAAGCAAAATAAGACTAGTAGTGGCAAGCAAGTTGACAAGATCTACGCCCATAACAGATTTGTGTTCTACTCGTGCAATAGAGAACTACGCATAGACCTAGCTCATGATGCCACTGTTGGGGAACGTTGCATAAAATAAAAAATTTGTACGTTCACCAAGATCAATCTATGAGTTCATCTAGCAACGAGAGAGAGAGATGCATCTACATACCCTTGTAGATCGCGTGCGGAAGCGTTCAAGAGAACGGGGTTGAGGGAGTTGTTCTCGTCGTGATCCAAATCACCGGAGATCCTAGCGCCAAACGGACGGCACCTCCCCGTTCAACACACATATGGTCAGCGTGATGTCTCCTCCTTCTTGATCCAGCAAGGGGGAAGGAGAGGTTGATGAAGATCCAGCGGCACAACGGCGTGGTGGTGGATGCAGCAGGGTTCCGGCAGAGCTTCGCCGAGCTTCTGCGAGAGGGAGAGGTGTAGCAGGGGAGAGGGAGGCGCCAAAACTTCAGGGTGCGGCTGCCCTCCCTCCCCCCTCCTTTATATAAGCCCCCAGGGGGGGCGCTGGCCCTGGAGATGAGATCTCCCAAGGGGGGCGGCGGCCAGGGGGGTGGAGTGCCCCCCAAGGCAAGTGGTGCGCCTCCCACCCTAGGGTTTCCAACCCTAGGCGCAGGCGGGGCCCAAGGGGGGGGGGCGCACCAGCCCACTAGGGGCTGGTTCCCCTCCCACTTCAGCCCACGGGGCCCTCCGGGATAGGTGGCCACACCCGGTGGACCCCCGGGACCCTTTCGGTGGTCCCGGTACAATACCGGTGGACCCCGAAACTTTCCCGATGGCCGAAATATCACTTCCTATATATAATCCTTTACCTTCGGACCCTTCCAGAAGTCCTCGTGACGTCTGGGATCTCATCCGGGACTCCGAACAACTTTCGGTTTGCTGCATACTCATATTCATACAATCCTAGCATCACCAAACCTTAGGTGTGTAGACCCTACGGGTTCGGGAGACATGTAGACATGACCGAGATGGCTCTCCGGTCAATAACCAAGAGCGGGACCTAGATACCCATGTTGGCTCCCACATGCTCCTTGATGATCTCATCGGATGAACCACGATGTCGAGGATTTAAGCAACCCCGTATACAATTCCCTTTGTCAATCGGTACGTTACTTGCCCGAGATTCGATCGTGGGTATCCCAATACCTCGTTCAATCTCGTTACCGGCAAGTCACTTTACTCGTACGGTAATGCATGATCCCGTGACCAGACACTTGGTCACTTTGAGCTCATTATGATGATGCATTACCGACTGGGCCCAGAGATACCTCTCCGTCATACGGAGTGACAAATCCCAGTCTCGATTCGTGTCAACCCAACAGACACTTTCGGAGATACCTGTAGTGCACCTTTATAGTCACCCAGTTACGTTGTGACGTTTGGTACACCCAAAGCACTCCTATGGTATCCGGGAGTTACACGATCTCATGGTCTAAGGAAAAGACACTTGACATTGAAAAAGCTCTAGCAAACGAACTACACGATCTTTGTGCTATGCTTAGGATTTGGTCTTGTCCATCACATCATTCTCCTAATGATGTGATCCCGTTATCAATGACATCCAATGTCCATAGTCAGGAAACCATGACTATCTATTGATCAACGAGCTAGTCAACTAGAGGCTCACTAGGGACATGTTGTGGTCTAAGTATTCACACGTGTATTACGATTTCCGGATAATACAATTATAGCATGAATAAAAGACAATTATCATGAACAAGGAAATATAATAATAATCCTTTTATTATTGCCTCTAGGGCATATTTCCAATAGTTTCTTGGCTGGAAGCTCTGCTGCAAGTGGCTGGACGTTAGAGGTGTAGTCTTAAGACCAGCGTCGATCTCGAGGTCTACTGAAGAGAAGAAGGGGAAGAAATAATAATTATAAAGAAAACAAATGCATGACATGGCAATATGTTGTCCTAGGGGTGACGTAACGCGATGCTACACGCTACAAATAGAGCAGGAAAACACTTGGGAATGTTTTCTCGGTTTTCGGCGGCTATCGGACAGATGAAATGGAGGGGAAGGATCCATGTTCATCATGTTAGAGGCATGTGACAAATGGGTGGATAGAATATTCAGATCTGTCACATTTTTCTGTGCAACTTTCATATATAAATTTTTTGCATCTGACTTATAGATTATTTTATATGATTTTACAAATTTTGAATATTTTCTAAAATTATTTTTCATTTGAAATTAAACAGAAAATGCTACGGGTACCCAGAAATGTACCCAGACATGGGCTCAGTGAGGCTAACAGTGGCCCTATTGACTGCTGAGTCAGTAGTCAACTATCAATTGTTAACTAGTCAAACTGACGAGAAGGGCCCACTTGTCATTGATAGGTTTAATTAACAGGTTTTAAAGTTAACTAAACTAGTTAATTAGTTAGTAGGGCCCACTAGTCAGTGTCTAATTAAGATAATCTAATTAATTTAATTAGAACTAGTTAATTAGGGGGTGGCCCACACGTCAGTGACTCGGTTGCCTAGTCAGCACATTTGACCGGGGTCAACCCAATCAACTAGGGCCAGGGGCCCACTAACAGTGGCCCAGGGTGGGCCCCAGGCCGCCAGGTTAGCTGTGCCGACGTCTAGCCTCCGGCGATGCCAGAATGTGGCGGATGCCTCGGGCTTCGTCAGAAATCGCCTACAGGCAGCCGTTGAAGCGGCGGAGGGCACCATCGTGACATCGCGCGTCGTCTGGTGCAAGCTGAGCGTGTTGCGGTGGCCGGAGCTGGCTAGAGCATTGACGGCAGCGGCGCCGCGTACGGGAGCTTGACGGGAAGACGCTGCAAGCAACCAGTTTGGTCGAGGATTGCTCCTACCGTCCTATGGGATCATTGTGATGACACACATCCAAGAGAGCGAGCAGTGGTAGCGAGGGTGGTCTAGTTTGTCGACGGCGTCAACATGAGCTGTGGACGGAGCTACGACTACGGTGGGGGTGCGCTAAAGAGCTCGAATCCAAGCTCAAAAATATGTTTGGAGGAGGAGGAGCTCACTGAGGAGTGCGAGGGGCAGCTCGGGGAGGACGGTGAGGGTGCGGTGGTGCAGATTGACGGGGGGGACGATGAGAACTGTGGCGGTGTGGACGGGTTGATGGTGAGGCTTGGGGGCGTCCTAGCTCATGTAGGCTGATGAAGAGGTCGAAGATGACGGCGTGCTCCTCCCGAACATGGCGATGGCATGCGTGAAGACCAATGGCCGCGTGGTAGACGAGCGCGCAGCGACGGCTACATCAAGAGCTCCTCCCGATTGATGGAGAGGATGAGGGAGGAGCGGAGAGGAGCGAGTGGGATTGGGGTAGTGGATGGGCGGAGCCCGAGGGGCCACGGGGGGTGGCATCCTTATTGTCTCGGCGGCGTGGCATTGCAGGGTCAGCGAGGCGGTCCAGCGGGAATCGATGGATGCTGGCGCGGTCGGTCACAACAGGCGGAGGAGAGAGAAGGAGGAGGTCAGCGCAGGCGTGGACGCCACTATGCACTTGGCAAGTGCATAGTGGGCCTTTTACTTTTATGTTCTTTTATTTCTTTTTTTGACTATCTAGAGTAGGGCAAAACCCCACTGCAATTTTTTTCATTTATTAAAAGACAAAACAAACAAAGGTCTAGCAGTCCAGGGGGCTTGAGGTAAGCATAAAAAACAGAAGAAAAGGAGAAAAAACTAACTACCAAGATAATTACAAGACAAGTCTGTCAAGCCAGGCACAAAAGGCCCTAGCATAGCTCTTCTTAATTTTAAATCTGAGCAAATTGAGATCCTCCAAGAGGATTGCTTTCCACCTCTGCAGGCTAGGCTGGATGGCTTGAGAGATGAGATTATTTCTTGAAATCCAGATGGCCCGAGAGGCTAAAATGATGATTTCCATGAAGAAGGGCACATGTAATTTCTGTCTGAGGTCAGCAAAAGCTTCTAGCACTAAAACATTGACCTGTCTTGAAGGACAAATAAGATCCCAACATTGAGCTCCAAACGGACAGGTCCAAAAGAGATGTTGAAGTGTTTCTTCCTATTGACAATTGTTGACCGCACAGCTGTAGCTCTCTAGATGAAAGGTTTTCCTTCATAAAAGGTTCCTGTGTTTAATCTATCAAGAAGAAGTCTCCAGAAGAACACCTTGTTCTTGGGTTGGCAAGAACTATTCCAAATCCAATTAAATTGTTGGGGCACTATTTTAACTCCCATCATCATTCTATAGGACTTTGCCACTGAAAATTGTTCATTACCCCAAATATAACTCCAGGTATCAGTGCAATCTAGAAATTTAGATTGTCTTAAAGTAATACAAATTTCCTCCATAGCTTCAAATTCTTGAAAGGCTTGCACAGTCAAAGGTAGGTGGAACAGGTCTTCCAGATATTCAATTTGAATGATTGAATGCATAGTAGAGTCCCTATTTTTCACAAAAGAGAAAAGGTGGGGGAACATGTCTTGCAGGCAGGCTGAGTGCCATAAATCAGACCAGACGAGAGCACTTCTTCCATCCCCTATGTTACATTTGGCCAGAGATTTGAAATTATCTTAAGCTTTGCTTTCCACCAGAAAGATCCAATCCAACTATTTCCAGGCAGAACACCATTGCTGTAGTAAGACTCCCAAATCAAATTAACCCAAGGAATGTTGTGTTTGTTATAGAACTTGTGAAGATTCTTAAGCAGCAAAGCTTTGTTTTGAACAAAGATGTCCATCACACCCAAACCACCTTGATCCTTTGGTCTGCAGACAGTAGTCTAGGACACCATTGCAGGTTTGTGGTCTTCCAAAGCAGGGCCTCTCCAGAGTCAATGCCACAAATATTTAATGACTTGAGTTTTAATAGTGACAGGCACATCAAGACATCCCATGAGGTAAATCAGGAGGGATTTTGAAATAGACTTCACCAGTAGCAGTCTACCATCCAAGGTCATGAAGGAAGACAGACTCACAAGTTTCATTTGCAATCTTGTGACTAAAGGAAAGCATTGCTCAACTATAGGCTTATGAAGGCCTAGAGGTGCTCCCAGCTATTGGATGGGGAAGGTTTCCTGCTTACATTGAACTGTGTTGATCAAAATCTCCACTTTCTCTTCTGGCACATTAATGGGAAAGAGACTTGATTTATTGTAATTTACTTTAAGGCCAGTAGCATCTGCAAAAGTATTGAGAAGAGCTTTGAGGCAATGGAGTTGTTTTGCATCTGCTTGAAGAAGAACCAAAGTATCATCTGCATACTGGACTATAGGAAAGTCAGGGCAAGATTCCACTTGCAAAGGTGATGTAAGCAAACCCAGTTGCATAGCCCTGTTGAGGATGGATTGGAGCTGGTCAGCAGCAAGAACAAAAAGAAGGGGTGACAGAGGGTCTTCTTTCCTAACTCCTCTTAGTCAATATAACTTTTTGCCAGGCACACCATTTAGCATGATAGCTGAAGAGGCAGAGGTGAATAACATTTTGATCCAATTAATCCATCTGTCTCCAAAACCTTTAGCTTTCAAAATATCCAGAATTGCTTGGTGCTCAATAGTGTCAAAAGTATTTTCAAAGTCCAATTTAAGCACAATAATTTCTTCTTTTGATTTGTAGCATTGATGCAGATACTCATAAGCCCATCCCAAATAGTCATGAGTGGATCTTTCTTTAAGAAACCCATATTGATTAATGTGTACCATTTTTAGGATTACTTTTTGCAACCTGTTAGCCAACAATTTGGTGATAAGATTGAGAAAGTAGTTGAGGAGAGAAATTGGTCTATCACAGGTGTCGGGGAAGCTGATCCAGGAACACCTATGGGACGGGCGGACCGAGCCCCTTTTGGTTCGGCGGGGGGCGGAGGTCGCACGAAGAGCGGATCGAGGCGAAGCACACGAGCAGTTTTACCCAGCTTCGGAGCTCTCCGGAGAGATAATACTCCTACTGCTGCTTGTCTGATTGTATTGAGTTCTTGCTCAGGAGCGCTGAGTGCTACAGTACGCACCAGCTGCTAATGAGACCGAGCATGAGTGTTTTCCTGGCTTCGAACCCCCCCCCCCCCCGCCCTACGTTGCGCATGGGCCTCCTTTTATACGCTCAAGGGGTCTCCGATAGGTGGCAACGTAGACAAGGGCAAAAATGGAAAAGGAATTGCGGTTGGTACAACTACTTGTACAGTGTATCCTACCTAACCCTGACGGCAGGGGACAAAGGCATTAAATGCCCGTCTGCGTCGCCCAAATAGTGCAAAAAGGACCGTCAGGGACGCCACCGTTCGCCATGATGGCAGTCTTGTCAGCGTCGCTTGCCACCGCGCACCGCTGGCTGCACAGCCTCTTGCCACGCGCGTCTGGAAAGGCCTCAGGGCGACACGTTGGTGGATGTGCTGGAGCGCGGGTACTGAGTGGTAGCTTGTCGCGGCAAGCGCCTTGCCGCGGATATTGTCTTGTCGCGCCCGGAAGCTTGTCGCTCACCGGGCCTTGCCGGGACGCGTGGCGCGTCGCGGCAAGTTCCTTGCGATGCCTTGGTTGGCCTTCCCGGCAAGCTCCTCTTGCCGGGGCCTTGTCTCCTTGGCTTGAATACTTTGTTCTTGAATGGTTCCAAAGGAACCACGGAGGACCTTGGCGGTCACCCGGCAAGCCTTGCCGCGGGGTGCTGCAACTGCCCGTGCACAAGTTCGGGATACTAGGGTACCCCTACTCTAGTACACCGACAGGAGCCCCCGGGCCTGGGCCACACATGGCGCCGAGCGCTGTTGGGCCAGGCCCAAAACAGGGCACGGGCACGCGCGGCCTGGGTTACGCCGTATCTTACTCCGTATCCACCGCGCCCTCCCCGAACGGCACGCGTTGAATGCGGCGTCGTGGGAGAGATCGTGGGTGGTTTCTTTATTCGGAATAACGGAACGCCCGCCCCCTCCCTCTTTATAAGCAGGGGAAACAGGGGCAGTTCGCCCATCTCGCCGGTTGCTACTCCAATCTCAGAAATCTCCGCCGCTCCCCCCTTCTTCCCAAAGCTGAAAGAGAGCAGCGCTCCGCCCCCCATCGCCACCAGCATCACCAACGCCGCCGATCTCCCCCACCACCTTCGTCATGGCTCCGAAAGCCGACAAGGGGAAGGTCGTGAAGTCGGCCGAGGCGCAGCGGCTCGCGGCGCTGCGAAAGGAGCGGGCAATCTCCCCCCCCCCAGCTCGACGCGAAGGAGCTGAGGGAGTACTACTACCTCTTCTGGTCGACGGAGACGCGAGCGCATCCGCGCACGAAGGTACTCCCAGCTGCCGCTTCGGAACTGGCTCCGAATGGATACCCTTTCTTCGCACTGTTCTTCTACTGCGGGCTCTGCCCGCCTTTCTCTGAATTTTTCTGCGATATCATGAACACCTACGGGTTCCGCCTCCTTGACTTCACCCCCAATGCCGTTCTGACCATGGCAGTTTTCGCACATCTCTGCGAAAACTTTGTCGGAGTCCATCCAAATGTCGCTCTTTTTCGCCACTTCTTTATGCCCCGAGTCGAGAGAGGAGAACCTTTATCCGGCGGAATCGCCTGGATCTCAAGAGCTGGCAAGAAGGAAGCTTATCTGGAGGGAGAGCTCCGCAGCAAGTGGGAGGAATGGAGAGCAGAATGGTGCTGGATTGTCGAGGAGAACCCGCAGCCATTCACCGCCCAGCGCCAAGTCCCAATAGCGCGCGGCAACGATTGGAGCAACGTGGCCCCGGAAGACGATAGGCTGAAGATTGCCGTCATCCGGATCTTACGCCTCAGGCTTGCCGGGCTCACCGTAGGCGCCGTTGGCGCAGATTTCCTTCGCCGCCGCATCGCCCCCCTGCAGGAGAGGAGGAGACCCGCCTGGGAGTTCCAAAACTCGGCGGATATCATGAGGCTGCGCCCGGGCCTCAACTTGAACTTCACTGTCCTGGAACTGGACGCGATGATCCTGGAGCTGTTCAAGCGCGATCCTCAGCATCCCGAAGCGTTCATGTTGCCGAGGGGTGTCGTTCCGTTGTGCAACAACTCCTCGCTCGACCGCATCCGCGCAATGATGCCGCTGTGCGATTCGCATGGAATCGTCCCAACCTGGCAAGAGCCTGCGGACGACGTCGTGCGGGATTTCTTTGACGGCTTGGTAGAAGTGCCGGTCCGCTCTGACGAACAGAAGAGCCTCACCCGCGACACCACCGATGCGGAGATGCAGCGCATCGCCACTAGGCTGGAAGAGGCGGCAGCAGCCGCTGCCGCGGGTGAGTTTGGATTCACCGTGGAGGAGGCAGAGGCAGCAGAGGCGGCAAGCCTTGTCGAGCGAGAGGAGTTTGCCGGCGAGGAAGAGCTTGTCGGGCCTGAAGCTGAGTCGAGCGAGCCCGCCGAGGGCGCGAGCGACTCGTTGAAGATCGGCTCCTCCTCCTCCCCACCTTCAGCCAGCTCGCCGCAAGCGGAGCCCCCAGCTCCACCAAGAAGGCGTCTCCGCAAGGCCGGGGACGTAGCGGGGCGGCAGGCGAATCAACAGCCGCCGTGCCGCGCGACACGCTCTACCGCGGCAAGCACTGTTGCCGCGGGAGCGCCTCACGCCGCTGCGGCAACTGGAGCGGGGTCTTCCCGGTCCACCGCTACTGCTCCTGCCAAGCGGACAAGGGAGCCTACTCCTCCGCCTCGTCGCACCGGAGGCGAGCCGGACTTCGATCTCTCCGCGCTCAGCTCCGACGAGGAAGAAGAAGAGTAAGATTCTTTGCTGTACTTGTAGTTCTTCAATTCTTGCTGTTTTGCCTTGTATCTGATTTGCTTTACTCCGAACCCATCCCTTTTCAGGACTCTGGCCCAGAGAGCGGCGAAGAGAGCCAAGGTCCCGGTGATTGTCATCGAGGACGAACCCACCGCGACAGCAGGGGGCGTGCCCGAGACCACCTTGCCGGACCCGGCAACTTTTCCCCAAAGCAGCCCCCATCGCAGCCCCCAGCGTAAGTATATAGTTTACTTCCTGCTGTCAGGCGCGCATGGGTGATCTTTCTTTGCTGATATCTGACTGTTGGTTTGTGCAGGAGCAGAGCAGCCTCACCAGGAGAGCCCGGAAGCCGTTCCCGAAGTGCCATCTGCTTCGACTACACCGCCAAGGGAGAATTCCCCGGCAAGGGAGCGTTCTCCGGCAAGGGAGAACTCTCCGGCAAGGGACAGTTCTCCGGCAAGGGACAGCACCAGTGATCCTCCGGTGGTTGAGACCACGACTGCAGATCCTAGTACAGGTAATCCTCTTGCTTGAAAACTTCCCTTGGGTTCTTCTTCTTCTGATTTTCTTTTTGGATATTTGCTTGACTTTTCTCTTTTTTCCGTTCGTCAGATCCATCTGCCACGGAGCCGATGGAAACCGAGGTCGCCGGCGAGGATGGCGCGCACAGCAATACCGACGACGCCGTTGCCACCGAAGGAGAAGCCGGCGCTGATGATCCCGCCGGCGAAGAGGCCGCCAAAGCTGCCGCCGCAGAAGCTGGCGAGGGATCCGGCGATCGCACTGACGGCCCCGAGGCCGCAGGAGCGTCAGGCGCTACGCCGACCGCCGATCCCTCCGCCGCTGCTGCAGCGCCAGGCTCCGAAGAGCCCCAGCCCGGCGCCTATTTGAAGGCCGGCGATGGCATCTTCATCAAGCTCCCCTGGGCGTCAAGCTCCAGGGCGCCGGTCGAAGGAGAAACCTTGGATGGAGAGGTGCTCGCCTCCGCTGGGCTGACGCTGGTCGACGCGCCAAGCAGCAGCAGCGACGAGCCTGAGGAGGAGCGGCTGCTGCGGAAGCTGTTGTCGCTTTACCGCGCCCGACAGGCCAAGCTGGAATCCCGAGAAGCGCTTGTCGCGAAGGCGGGAGTGGACATCGAGAAGCGCGCGGAGGAGCTCCGGGGTCTCAGGCAGGAAGCTCTCCGATCCCTGGCAGAGGAGCGGGAGCAAGTCGCCGAGGAGCGGAAAGCCTTCCTCCTCGAGAAGGCTGAGGTTGAAGAGCAACAGCGGCTCGCTGCCGAGAAGCTATCTGCGCAGGAAGGCGAATTGGCGCAGCGCAAGGTCAACCTTGACAGCCACGAGGAGGAGCTTGCCGCGCGCGAGCAAGCAATTGGCGGGGCTCTCAAGGAAGCAAAGGATGCTGCCGCAGCTGCCGAGGCCGCCAAGAAGGAGCTGGAGACGAAGATGGCGCAGCTGGAGGCCGATCTCAAGGCGAGCGGCGAGGAGCTTGCCGCGCTCAAGCGTGAGCGCGAGAAGGACGCCGCCGCTCATGGCGAGCTGCAGGGTCGTCTCGCTGAGAGGAGCAAAGAGCTTAGCGCCGCCAAGGACTCCAACGCAGATCTTGAGTTGAAGCTGGCCACTTTGACCAAGACGCTGGACGGCGCCAGGGAGCAGGAAGTGGCCTTGAAGGAGAAGATCAAGGCCGACGAGGCGCTGCTGGCGAGTGCTGCTGCCGCCCAGAATGCTTTTAGGGAGACTGTGGAGCACTGGACCGAGGGTCTCGTGAATGTTGCCGCCGCCATCGACGGGGAGCTGGCGCAGCTGGGGATGGAGGACCTCGGGTATTCTTCCGACGAGCACCTCCAACCCAGCGCCAAGCTCAGCTTGTTCTTCAAAGGCGTGGCGACGGCCCTCCAGCGACTCCGGGAGAAGATCCCAAAGCAGCTGGCCGACGAGTCGCGCAAGATCTGCGCGGGAGTTCTTCAAAAGGTGCTGGTGAAGGTGGCCTTCCGCAACCCAGGCCTCAACCTCACCAACGTCCTCAGGTCCCTGCCGCCGGATGCTGATCTGGAAGCGCTCAAGGCCCTTGTCGCACCCATTGTGGACAAGGTGAGCGAGATCAAGAGGGTTGAGGGCGATCGCGTAGATTAGGCCGCCCGTTTTCTCTTTTTCTTTGTCGCTGTCGGTCATGTCATGAGAACAATCTGTTAGAGCTGCGACAAGCTATCTTGTAATATAACTCTATTTTGGGTAGAGATTGCTGTGTTATTTCCTTTACTTGATTCCTTCCTTTGTATGTTTTTGCCCTACGCTTTTAGGGAACTTGTCGGCGCAGGCACCTTAGCCGCGAGCGCTGAGTGCGGGACATCAGCAGCCTGCTGGCGGTGCCGCTACCGACAAGAAACCTTGTCGCAACTAGTCGCAGCTCACTTAAGTTGTTGAGCGGACTCGAAACAAAGTAAGGGCGCAACTAGCTACGAGTTGGTTCCTCCGCGCACAGGTTTTCCATACAAAGTACGGTCGTTCGAGGAAGATAACTTAAAATTTAAAACTGATTGCTCAAACTTTGGCAACTTAGCTTTTTTGTCGTTTGCTTTCCGGTAAGGCGAAACTTCCTTGAACGATGCCTAGTCCACACCATTATCTTCTCCTTTCCCCCCGGCAAACTTGTGTGCGAGGGAACCTTCCTTTCCTTTTTGAGAAAAAGAAAGAAGAGAAAATAAAGATATGGAGCCTTACGGCTCGTTATTGCTTACCGGGGGTAGGCGCTGCACAAAGTGTCAGATAACGCATGCAAAAATAAAGTAGACAACATGATATTGACAAGATGTGCGGAGCACATGAGCTTTACTTATGCACGGGGTCTGCGCCCGGCTTTGTACAAAGGATTACATGCAACATCGGCAAGACTTGTACAAAAGGTGGTTGCCGGAAAAGATTCCGGCAACCGCGCCCTACGGGTAAAACTTACGAAGATGCTCAATGTTCCAGGAGTTGCTCACCGGAATGCCATCTTCGGTCTCAAGGCGGACAGCGCCAGGCCTAGTGACTCGTTTCACCCGGTAAGGGCCTTCCCACTTCGGCGTCAACTTGTTGGAATTCTTGGCGGACTGAACGCGCCGAAGAACAAGGTCGCCTTCCTCGAAACTTCTGGCATTAACTTTGCGGCTATGGTAGCGGCGCAAAGCTTGCTGGTATCGAGCAGCTCGTACAGCAGCCTGAAGACGGTCCTCCTCAAGGAGCAGCGCGTCATCTTGTCGCAGCTGCTCTTGCTCAAGCTCATCATAAGCGAGCACTCGAGGTGATCCGTATACGAGTTCCGTGGGGAGAACTGCCTCTGCTCCATAGACTAGAGCGAAAGGTGTTTGGCCAGTGGCTCGATTTGGCGTCGTCCTGATCGACCAAAGAACCACCGGCAGCTCCTCAATCCAGTTCCTTCCGCACTTGCGCAGCCTGTCGAAAGTCCTGGTCTTGAGCCCGCGCAGCACTTCAGCATTTGCCCTCTCCGCTTGACCGTTGCTTCTCGGATGAGCAACAGAAGCGAAGCAGACCTTGGCGCCAAGATCTTGGACGTACTGCATGAAGGTGCGGCTCGTGAATTGTGTGCCGTTGTCGGTGATGATCCTGTTAGGGATCCCGAAACGGCAAACAATCGACCTGAAGAACTTGACTGCTGACTGTGCTGTCACCTTCCTCACTGGTTCCACTTCCGGCCACTTTGTGAACTTGTCGATTGCAACGTACAAGTACTCAAAGCCCCCGACAGCTCGGGGAAAAGGGCCGAGGATATCGAGCCCCCAGACCGAAAATGGCCAGGATAAAGGGATCGTCTGGAGAGCTTGAGCTGGCTGGTGTATCTGCTTGGAATGGAACTGGCACGCTTCACACTTGGTTACTTGTGCAGTTGCATCCTGGAGGGCTGTCGGCCAAAAGAAACCTTGCCGGAACGCTTTGCCGGCAAGTGCTCTCGCGCCAATGTGGTGACCACATATGCCTCCATGTATCTCTGCCAACAGCTTTTGTCCGTCCTCCCGGTGAATACACTTCAATTTCACGCCGTTGAGTCTTCTTCTGTACAGTGTGTCGTCGACAAACTGGTACATACTTGACTGCCGGGCTACTCTTTCCGCTTCTTCTTGCTCTTCGGGAAGTTCTCCTGTCTGAAGGAAACGGACAATCTGCTGTGCCCATGCTGGAGCTTGCGGCTCGACAACAAAGACTAAAGGCACATCTGCTGCTGCGGGAACATCCGCTTCTACGGCGAGAACCTGCGGCTCAGCCGGAGCTTGGCGTTCCCCGGCAAGCTTGCCGGAGCAAAACTTGTCGGGAGCATCTGCTTCAACGGAACAAACCCTAAGGCTTGCCGGAGCAGATTGCTCCTCAGCACCTTTGGTGTTGATCTTGAGGACCTTCTTGGCGGCGGCTTCGGGGAGCTCCGCCGGAAAATAGTCACCAGAAATCAACTTCCTCTTCTTGCTCTGTCCAGTTGATGGCGTTACAGACGGTTGAGTCAGCTTGAGCACAAAGATCCCTGGTTCCACAGGTAACTTAAGTGCGGCGCACTTTGATAGGCCATCGGCAATGTCGTTCTGAGCTCTTGGAACATGTTCCATCTGTAGGCCGTCAAAGTGCTCTTCTAGCTTTCTCACTTCATCAACGTAGGCTTCCATCAGCGGACTCTGATAATTCTTGTTCACTTGGCAGACGACAAGTTGTGAGTCACCCCTGACAATGAGCTTCTTGATTCCAAGGTCTGCTGCGATCCTGAGACCGGCAAGCAAACCTTCATACTCTGCAGTATTGTTTGTTGCTTGCTCCTTGGGAAAGTGCATCTGGACTACGTACTTGAGGTGCTCTCCGGTGGGTGCAACAAGTAGCACGCCCGCACCGGCGCCTTGCAGCGAGAAAGCACCATCAAAGTACATCAGCCACTCTTTGCTTGCTTCCTTGACGGGGATGCTCGTTTCTGGAACTTCTTCATCTTGTGTTGGCGTCCACTCTGCTATGAACTCTGCCAATGCTCTGCTTTGGATAGTTGAAGTGCTCTCAAACTTGAGGCCAAAGCTTGACAGTTCCAGTGCGCACTCGACAATCCTGCCTGTTGCTTCTGGATTTTGCAGTATCCTCTTCAGCGGAAAACGAGTTACGACTGTGATCTCATGTGCTTGGAAGTAATGGCGCAGCTTTCTCGAGGCCATGAGAAGGCCGAAAAGCAATTTCTGCACACCAGAATACCTTGACCTAGCCCCCTGCAGAAGGGAACTGACAAAGTAAACTGGGCGCTGCACCATTCTTTTCTGCATCTTCTCATGCGCCTGCGCAGATCCATCTTTGTCGGGATCAGAGCTTGCCGGTGAAGTCTCCTGCTTGTCGCTGGATGCATCTGCCGTGGTTGCTGGCTCATCATCCGCCTCCCTCTCCGCTACTAACGCAGCACTAACCACTTGATTGGTTGCCGCTATATATAGCAGCAACTTCTCTTGTGGCTTAGGTGTGACAAGTGTTGGAGTGGAGGACAGGTATCTCTTTAAGTCCTGCAGCGCAGCCTCCGCTTCCGGAGTCCATTTCATTGGACCTGCATTTTTCAATATTTTGAAAAATGGCAGGGCGCGCTCAGCAGACCTAGAGATAAACCTACTAAGAGCAGCTACGCCATCGGCAAGTCTTCGTACATCCTTGACGCGCTTTGGAGCTTCAATCTTCTCAATGGCCTTGATCTTGTCGGGATTGGCTTCAATTCCCCGCTGAGACACGAAGAACCCGAGAAGCTTGCCAGAGGGGACTCCAAACACGCACTTCTCGGGGTTAAGCTTGAGGTTGATCTTGCGCAGATTTGCAAAGGTTTTGTCTAAATCTTGGATCAGAGTCGCCTTGTCCTTGCTCTTGACCACTATGTCATCCATGTAGGCTTCCACATTTCTGTGTATTTGCGGCTCAAAAGCGTCATGGACTACCCTTGCAAATGTTGAACCAGCATTCTTTAAACCGAAAGGCATCCGTACAAAACAGTAAGTGCCACATGGGGTGATGAATGCGGTCTTCTCCTCATCCTCTTCTGCCATGAAGATCTGATGGTATCCTGAGTATGCATCAAGAAATGAAAGCAAGTCACATCCGGCCGTGGAGTCAACAATCTGGTCGATGCGCGGCAAGGGAAATGGGTCTTTGGGACAAGCTTTATTGACATCGGTAAAGTCGATACAAAGCCTCCATTTCCCGTTTGCCTTGTGCATGACTACAGGGTTGGCCAACCACGTAGGATGGAGCACTCCTCTGACGAGGCCTGCTGCTTCCAATTTCTTGATTTCTTCTGCGATGAATTCTTGGCTCTCCACTGCCTGTTTCCTGACTTTCTGCTTGATGGGCCGCGCATGAGGACAGACGGCAAGATGGTGCTCGATTACTTTCCTGGGAACACCGGGGATGCCAGACGGTTGCCACGCAAATACGTCGACGTTTGCCTGCAGGAAAGCAACGAGCGCGCTTTCCTATTTAGGGTCGAGAGTGGCACTGATGGTGAAGGTACCACCAGTGCCATCCTCCTTGGCGGACACCTTCTTGGTCTCAGGTGGAGCTACCATTGTTTTCTTACACTTGCCGGTGGAGCTCGAAGGTGCGTCCTCGATGGTAGCGCAGCACTCCGAAGAGGTGCGCTTGCCGGAGTGGGCATCAGAACTCTTGCCGGACTTGGTTTTCTTCTTCGCCCCGGGAGCTTCAATGGCAAGTGAATCACGATCTGTTGCGGCTGCTGCTTCCCAGTAGATCTTCTCGGCGCAAATAAGAGCATCCTTCTTGTCGCCAGGGACAGAGATGACACTTATCGGGCCTGGCATCTTCAGTATGTTGTATGCATAGTGAGAGGCTGCCATGAATTTGGCGAGTGCTGGACGGCCGAGTATCCCATTGTAAGGCAATGGAAAGTCAGCAACGTCAAAAATGACCCTCTCAGTCCTGAAGTTCAACTCGCTGCCAATTGTCACCGGCAACGTGATCTTTCCCTTTGGCTTGCTCCTTCCCGGATTGATTCCTTGGAACGTGCCGGTCTCTTCGAGCTCGCCATCAGGGATCTGGAGTTTTTGGAGTACCACGGAGGAGATCAGGTTCAAGCCGGCCCCGCCGTCAACTAGCATCTTAGTGACCTTGAGGTTGCGGATAGTTGGTGAAACCAACATCGGCAAGCACCCGACCGCAGTTATGCGATCAGGGTGGTCCTCAATATCAAAGATGATAGGCGTGCTGGACCATTTTAGAGGCCTGCGTAACTCGACGGGTGGTTCTGCCGCATTAACTTCCCGCACCCACTACTTGAGCTGGCGGTATGAAGTATGCAGAGAAGCACCTCCGTCAATGCATAGGACCTCTGTGGCTTTCTGGAACTCCTGCTCATCGGTCTCGTCATCATCCATATCTTCATCGTCGTCGTCATCTTCATCCTTTTCGCGGCCGCGGGGAGGTCTGTCTCCTTGCCGCTGCTTGGCCTTGCTGCGGCGCCCTCCTCGGCCGGGACGTTTCTTGCCGGCTCCTCCAGCACCTTCCTAGGCCTTCTCCTTGTCGCGTCGCTTGTATTCAGCCTTTTTCTGCTCGACAAGCTGCTCGACCTTCTTGCAGCTCTGGAGGTCATGGCCCTTGGTACGGTGGATCTTGCACTACTGCTTGTTGGTGCCGTCCTGCTTGTCGGCGACCGCCACAGCCTCCTCGCCGGAGCTACCAGCTTTGGCTTTCTTGGCGCCACCTCCGTTGCTGGACTGCTCAACGACTAGTACATCTTTGTCTTTCTTCTTCCTGTTGTTCTGCCGCCGGTTTTTCTTTGCCGGGGCAGTCTCCTCACTATCAGATCTTCCTGCTCCTATATTCTCTCCGGGGAGTTTCCTCCCTTCCTCAGCACGTGCACACTTGTCGGCCAGGGCATATAGCTCACTGACGTCTCTGATCTTGCACATAGCCATCTCCTCCCGCATCCTGCGGTTTCGCACGTTCTGGTGGTACGCGCTAATTACCACGGCAGGGTGGACATCTGGGATGTTGTGCTGTACGCGGCTGAATCTCTGAATGTACTTGCGCATGGGCTCTCCTTCCTTCTGGGCGAGCAGATGAAGGTCGCTCTCTTGGCCATGAGGCTTGTGGCCGCCTGTAAAGGCACCGACAAACTGATGGCATAGGTCTGCCCAAGAGGATATGGAGTTGTCTGGCAAGTGCATGAGCCAGGATCTGACATTGGGCTTGAGCGCCAGCGGGAAGTAGTTGGCCAGCATCTTGTCATCCCGCCCCCCGGCAGCTTGCACCGCGATGGTGTAGATGCTGAGGAACTCAGACGGATGCGACTTGCCGTCGTACTTCTCTGGTACATCTGGCTTGAAATTCTTCGTGCTGGGCCACTGGACTTGCCGCAGCTCGCGAGTGAACGCAGGGCAACCTACCGCGTACAGCAAGTCGCCTGGTTCCCCTGGTGCATGCATGTCGATAGAGGGCCCAGCGCGCTGGTCCGATTGATGCCACGCTTCTCTTCGGCGCTCGATGCGAGTACGAGCGTCTTCTTGCTGTCGTTCATGAAGAACTTGGCGTTGATCGCGATGAGCTCATGGATCTGATGATGCAGTGGAGTCGCTGTCGAGGTGGATCCGGTGAGTCGGCGATCTTGGCCTTCGGGGTGGAGAGCGCATGGTGGTTGCACCCCCACCGGTTTCGTCGCCACCGGCTCGTGCCTGGCAGTCCTGCCGCGGCAGCGACGCACTCGGCTGCCGCGGAGTGTCGCCGTTGGTGAAGCCGATGAGACACTGAATGGTGGCCCTCCATTGATCAATCTTGTCTTCCCTTGGAGGGTAATCCAGGAGCAGTTGAGCTCGCGCCAAAGCTTCTGCTGGAGTGGTGGGTGGCAGTGGCGAACGGTGCGAGGAGCGGGATATGCTCGGACTTCTAACTATGTTAGAAGGAGCAGTATCCTGTCCAGGCGACCGTGTCTTGCTCGTGCCAGCACGTTGGCATGCATGTTGGTCTTGAGCAGCCCGAGATACACCAGCTCGATATTGGTCCAACAAATGTATGGCACAGCGAATACCATGACGTTGTCAATCCTGCGCCTCCTGAGACGGGCGCGGTGCATGTACGGACGCCGAGGTCTGCGCAGCCTTGTCCTTGGACCTGGCAGCACCGTGAGCTCCCTTGTCGACGCCCGTTCTTCCGCCGGCGTCTACCCCACCACTCGTTTGCTCCGGTGGTGGTGGGATCGACGTGGATGGAACAGCTGCCGCCGAAGTCTTCTTCTTCGGTGGCATGTCGATGAAGAAGATGAAGATCAAGCTCGTGTGAACGCCGGATCAGGTTCACACAACCTTGACGCCCCCTACCTGGCGCACCAAAGATGTCGGGGAAGCTGATCCATGAACACCTATGGGACCGGCGGACCGAGCCCCTTTCGGTTCGGCGGGGGGCGGAGGTCGCACGAAGAGTGGATCGAGGCGAAGCACATGAGCAGTTTTACCCAGCTTCGGAGCTCTCCGGAGAGATAATACTCCTACTGCTGCTTGTCTGATTGTATTGAGTTCTTGCTCAGGAGCGCTGAGTGCTACAGTATGCACCAGCTGCTAACGAGACCGAGCATGAGTGTTTTTCTGGCTTCGAAACCCCCCCGCCCTACGTTGCGCATGGGCCTCCTTTTATACGCTCAAGGGGTCTCCGACAGGTGGCAACGTAGACAAGGGCAAAAATGGAAAAGGAATTGCGGTTGGTACAACTACTTGTACAGTGTATCCTACCTAACCCTGACGGCAGGGGACAAAGGCATTAAATTCCCGTCTGCGTCGCCCAAATAGTGCAAAAAGGACCGTCAGGGATGCCACCGTTCGCCATGATGGCAGTCTTGTCAGCGTCGCTTGCCACCGCGCACCGCTGGCTGCACAGCCTCTTGCCACGCGCGTCTGGAAAGGCCTCAGGGCGACACGTTAGTGGATGTGCTGGAGCGCGGGTACTGAGTGGTAGCTTGTCGCGGCAAGCGCCTTGCCGCGGATATTGTCTTGTTGCGCTCGGAAGCTTGTCGCTCACCGGGCCTTGCCGGGATGCGTGGCGTGTCGCGGCAAGTTCCTTGTGATGCCTTGGTTGGCCTTCCCGGCAAGCTCCTCTTGCCGGGGACTTGTCTCCTTGGCTTGAATACTTTGTTCTTGAATGGTTCCAAAGGAACCACGGAGGACCTTGGCGGTCACCCGGCAAGCCTTGCCGCGGGGTGCTGCAACTGCCCGTGCACAAGTTCGGGATACTAGGGTACCCCTACTCTAGTACACCGACAACAGGAGTGCTTCCTTTGGGAATAAGGGTGATGTAAGAGGCATTTAAACTCTCAAGAGAAATTTGCCCAGCATGGAAGTCATATATGAATCTAAGCACATCTCCTTTAATAATCTCCCAACAAGATTTAAAGAATTCATTATTGAAACCATCAGGGCCTAGAGATTTGTCCAGAGGGAGCTCTTTAACCACTTCATTTAATTCTTCCTCAGTGAAAGGTAATTCCAGGTTGTCAAACGAAGCATCAGGTCTCTGGCCATCCGTGGAATCCAGATCAAAGTGCATAGTGGTTTTTTGAGAAGCGCCCATTCTCTTCTTGTAAGCTTCCCAAAGATTTGCAACTTTTCCAGCCTGATCAGAGATATCCACTTGATCATCATTTTGAAGGACAGCAATTTGCTTATGCTTGTAGTTGATAAAGGCCTTGGTGTGAAAGAAATTGGTGTTCTCATCTCCAAACTTCACCCCTTTATTTTTTTCCCTTTGTATCCAGTAGATCTTTTGATTCCTCAAGAGGATGAGTAAATGCTCTTTAAGAATAATCCTGCAGTTCCACTTATAAGTGCCCAATTCTCTGAACTCTTCAAACAAATCCCAGGGAAAGATTAGCTCATTGATTTTTGCAATCTGGGTTTTAAGACAATATAGGGATCTGGACCACTACTTCAAAGCTCTCCTTAAGTTCTTGAACTTAGCATTCAGGGTTTTGGCAGCATCCAAATTACCCACAAGGATATTCCAAGCAGCAGCAACCGCCTGTTTAAAGTCTGAATGGTGTAACCAATAATTACCCAAAACAAAAAACTCTTGCCTTTGGGATAGATGTACCAATTTTAATCACACATGGCAAATGATCTGAGATAGGCTTTGCTAGGGGTAGCATAATGGTATTGGGGAAAGAGGTCATCCAAGAAGCAGAAGTAAAAAATCAGTCCAATTTGACCAAAAGAGGATTTTGCTGCATGTTACTCCGGTTAAATTTTCTACCATGTAAAGCCAACTCAACCAACCCTTGGTTGCTAATTGCCTCATTGAACATCAACATATCATTAACATCTCCACCAGGTCCGTTTCTATCTGAAGGAGCTCTAATAAAGTTGAAGTCTCCCATGAGAAACCAGTCCACATCAGCAGGCATGTGTATATTCATAAACCAATCAATAAACTCAATTTTTTCTTGTGGGTCACATGGGCCAAAAAATTTGGTGAGAATCCAGGACTAATTAGAAAGGAGACTGTTGAATTGGATGGAAAGTGAGAATCTATCTTGAGCAATGATCTCTCCAGTATATCGAGAACTATTCCAAGCAATATGAAGACCCCCTCAAGCCCCAATAGAAGGGAGAAAAGCAAATTTGTTGATTTCATGAGGACAAAAGTTTCTGATGTAGGCAAGGTCAAAGTTTTCTCTCTTAGTTTCTTGAAGACACAGAATGTTATAGTCACTCTCATCAATTTTCTGTCTTAAGGTCAACCATTTATCCTCAGAATTCATCCCTCTAATATTACAGTTGAGAATGTTCCAACTTCTGTTTGTGTTACTCATGGGGACAAAAAGGATTATTGAACCAATAATCAAGCTCCATCACTTGACCAGAAATTAGGATTACCAAAAGATAGCACAGAACCCAGAGCCACATCACATCACAGAACCACCATAATAACCAGCAACCATTAATCACAGAAGCTCCACTAACATAAAACAACACCAGATAAGCAAGGTCTAAAAAATGACAGTATCCTAGGAGTAGATCATTCATTGGATCATCCAAAACAAAACATGAGAGGCTAAACAAGTTACCCCTCAAACCACCACCCAAATGAAAGGACAACTATCATCATAGAGACTTGGAGGCATTATCATATCCTTTGGCCAAGGCACCTTGACCAGCTCCTCCTCTTGCCTTCTTTTTGGCTTCTTGGCCAGCTTGTCCTCCAACTCCCTCTCAGCAACCTTACAGAAAGAGGCAGTGAGATTTTTGACAACAGATTTTTGTATAATTGGAGGGACGACATTACATGGATGACAACCATTGTTTGAGCAAGAATTTCTTCTACATCCTACATTATCCTTCTTAATTCTATCACTCCTCCTTACCTTAGGTTCAACCAGGGGAGTTAGGACACTCCTTCTCTTCCTTAAATTTTCAGGACCAAAAGGCTGTAGCAAGGCCTGGGACTCCATATCCTGCATACTGGAAGACACACCAATGTTCTCCTTATCCTTTCCATGACTTGTTTTTCCTAAGGAACAACAGCCTGAAAAACAGGAGCATGAGAGGCAGGACACTTATCAGGAATGTGCAACATCATAGCTTCTTCCATGCCCTCCACATTAGCAAATAGTTCCCACATTCCAGATTTTAGCATGTTGACAGTCCAATCATATTTATCAGGAGTCATGAGAAGGTGGACAATAAAGTTGAACCAACTTACATGAATGTTGGTAGAGAAAAAGGTCTTATTGTCCAGTGGCTGCTCTTGAAAGTGCTACTTCCACATGAAGAGACCTTCCTCAGAAAGAACATGATCACTATTAGCATTAGAAGCAAGTTGAATAAACTTTAAACCTAACATAGAGGGGGCCATGTTGAAATGCTCATTAATATGATTGACCCGGTTACCTTAAAGCTCAGTTTGAAAGTCCCCAATGTTTGCAACTAGCTCAAGACTTCCTCTAGAAGTGTTGATGTTACCTGAGCTGCAATGAGTGGCAACACCTGAGGAAACAACAGCATCAGCAGTAGCAAGCAACCCAGGAATTGGCTCCAAGTCATTGCAACCCAAATGTAAGGCAGGAGCAGAACCATCTTCCAAAGCAGAGGAGCAATTACCCATACCATGGGACCCAGCAACATTGACAGCCATATCATCAACCCCAGGAACTTAATTCACTGCAACATGTTGAAGTAGGTTTGCAACAGCCTGATCAAGAGGATCCACAGCATTCACAGCAACAACCACATTTTGCTCTTGCAACATATGAGGCTCATTGTCATCAGATTGGTAAGCTTGGATAATGTTCTTAAGACGATTGGCAATCACAATGATAGGAGGAGGAGGCAACATATCAACCTGACCCCTAATTTGGGCACCCTCAGCAAGAACAGGTGGCACAACGAAATTTCAGTTATCTCCCTCAGAAAAGGACATGTCAGAGGATAAGCTAATGTTGCTGACAGTAGGTAGCAGCTCTTCACCATTTCCTCCTGCTGTACCACATCTAAGAGGTCATCAAGAGCATCATTCTGGTTATCCTATTGTTGTAAAGCCCAGTTTCCATCCTGTTCCCAATTATCCTCTGCTTGAACATCCTGATGATTGTAGTTGAGAGCAGCTTGATGAAAACGAACTCCAATCTCAACATTCTCAGGCAAAGGTTGAGGGTCCACATTGTCAGGAGGAATAGGATCATCATCAGCTAGTCCCCCACCCAGGAGTTCACTACCAAGCACTTATTTTTAAGAAGACCATCCATCTTCTTCAAACTCATCCCCCTCTAGCCATCTCATACTATTGGGGATAATAGCCTGATTCATAACGATAGCTTTGACAATAATACGCCGCATGTGATCATCCTCCTTGTCCCCGGAAATCATACGGCCAAAATACCTGACAGCAGTTGCTAAATCTTCAATGTTACAAAAATTGAAAGGGACTCCAGTCAGAAGTAACCAAACAGTCTTATTGAAATGAACTCGCATGTGGTTTCTAACCTCATCATGCTTCATGAAAGAGATAAAAGACATCACCAAACTCATGAGGGCTATCAAGAACCAATTTATCCCTATCTCTGACCCTAGTAAGTCGCACATAGGCTTGTCCGAACAGACACCTCTGGATATCCCTCAGACCCAACTGCTTATGGACAACTACAAAATCTTTGAGAACATCTCTTACATTGGGGAAAGGAGCATCAGCTGGGAGAGGATGAATGGTGGCAATCACACAGTCTTCGTGGCGACGAGGACGATGCGGAAGCACCACCCGGGCCACCCCATTGCGCCCCTCAATCTACTAAATGTCAAATCCATGGGGCACGGGTCAATCAGAATGTTGGCCATCGGAGCAGACGCGGATGCAAGCACCTCCGAGGACGAGCTTGACGTGACGGGAGCAGGGTTTGAGCACTGTGGAGAAGCAGAGGAGGATGGTGGAGAAGTTGAGGAGGAAAGTGCTATTCGAGGCTGAAAATGAGGGAAAGATCCCAAACAGAGCTAGCTAAAAGAGGAAACCACTAGAGGGTCGCGGGCCAGGCCAACGAACAGAAACCAGTCCTGGACCGCATCAGAATCCCATGCCTCAATTGGTGGGCTAGAGAAAGAAGCAAATCGCAGAAAAGGAAGAAGCCCAGGCACCCTTATGTTAGAACAGTCCCTGGCAAAGTGGCCCAACTGACCGCAAGCGTAGCACTGAAACAAGCCATTTGAATGATCTTGATTGCCGCCCCGAGAAACCGCAGCATGAACCTCTCATGAGGTATTAAGATTTTCCATGAATTCCTCATTATTTGCCGAGAACACATTATTGCTAGAGTCCGGAATATTTGCTAAGTGAGAAAAAACCGATGGCGGTGTTGATCACCGGAGGCGTTGCCAACGGCAGGTCTTGAGCGCGGACCACCAGTAACCAAAGTCCAAGATGCATACTCTTCATGATAGAACAATTGTTCTTCACGCAACCAGTTAGGGTCCCCAAAACCCCAGAGATTAAAAACTAACTCAGTATTTATCAACCACACGTCCATGATTGTAAATTTGAAAAGCCATAGCCTTGGATGCAACAGAGAAATTGAAAGATCTATCCTTGAGGTGATGAACACGAAACCCATGAGGATACCCACCAAAGCAAGATTGGAGAGTAATACTAACCATGTGACAATCCAAATGGAACATGGCACGACAGAAGGAAACAACCAATGTGAACTCCCGTTGATGAAATCCAGGAGAGAACACCACTGGATGACCAAAGTTTTGCCTCATCGACCATTGAAACACTTTTCCTCGAGCAAAGTTGAGCATGGGGGGCTCCATGGCCATATCCCCCCTCCTTCTCTAAGAAAGATGGTGGCTACCACCGTCGGAGTGACAAGTGGCAGGATGGAGAGGTGGCCGCCGGGGCCGGAGTGGCCACTGGCGATGGACACCTAGGAGGATCCTAGGAGTTGCCTAGAGGAGAGGAGAGGAGATGAAAGTGCTAGTTATCGACTAGAGGGGGGGTGAATAGGCGATTTTTATCAAAGTCTTCAAAATGTGGAAGTTTCGAAGACAAACAATAGAAATGACCTAATTGATATGCAGCGGAAGATAGACTACAACAAGGAAGCCATAGTCAAGTATGCAATAATGTGAACGTACAAAGACTAATAGCAGCTAGGTAGTAGGATCAGGATGGAAGATAGTATGAAGCCAATCAACGATAGTAGTCAAGCAATGAAGTCAAACAGATTAGACAAATAAGCAATGACTTCACGAAGACAAACTCAAAGTAAAAGGAGGGAAGGGATAGAACCAGTCACTTGTTGAAGACACAAGATTTGTTGGACCAGTTCCAGTTGCCGTGACAACTGTACGTCTGGTTAGGGAGGCTGAGATTCAACTCAGAAGACCACGTCTTCACCTTATTCCCCTTGAGCTAAGGACACACAGTTCTCGCCCAATCACTCTGGTAAGTCTTCAAGGTAGACTTCCGAACCTTCACAGACTTCGTTCACCAGCAATCCACAATGACTCTTGGATGCTCAGAACGCGACGCCTAACCGGCTGGAGGATACACAGTCCTCAAGTGTAATAAGTCTTCAGGTCACACAGACAGAAAGACTTCAGTGATGCCTAACACTCTTTGGCTCTGGGTGTTTGGGCTTTGTCCTCGCAAAGATTTCTCTCTCAAAAGCTTCGAGGTGGGTTGCTCTCAAAACGACAAAAGCCGTAAACTAACTCTGACCAACCACCAATTTATGGTGTAGGGGGTGGGCTATTTATAGCCACAAGGCAACCCGACCTGATATGTCCGAAATGACCCTGGGTCACTAAGGAACTGATACGTGTTCCAACGGTCAGATTTCAAACACACACGACAACTTTACTTGGGCTACAAGCAAAGCTGACTCATCCAGCTCTGGATAAGATTTGCACTCATTGTCTTCGCTCGAAGACATAGGATTTGGGTTGAGCATCACTTCAGTCACTCTGACTTTGTTCACTTGGACCCCACTTAACAGTACGGTGGATCCTATGACTCAACAAAGAAGAAAAGGGAAACAACGAAACAACACAGTCTTCGCGCTCCATAGTCTTCACTCATTGTCTTCTCATGTCATAGTCTTCAATATGAATATCTTCACATACCACCATTGTCGTCAATGTCTTCAGACATTTTTAGGGGTCATTTCCGGTAGGTAAACCGAATCAATGAGGGACACTACCTGCGTTATCCTGCAATTCTCACAAACGCATTAGTCCCTCAACCAACTTTGTCGTCAATACTCCAAAACCAACTAGGGGTGGCACTAGATGCACTTACAATCTCCCCCTTTTTGGTGATTGATGACAAACTGGTTGAAGTTTTCAACGGGAATGAAGTATGTGAAATTGTAAAGGATAGGGTATTGTCTTCATAAGTGGCAAGGGCTCCCCCTGAAGATGTGCATATAAGTAATTTGCTTTTGGAATGCAAATGCACATGGCAGGTTGTACTTGTGGAGATCCTCTTTAACTTATGAAGATAATTCATCATGCATGAAATGATATAACTTAAAGAATGACATGCATAATGGAAAATGGACGTCTGCAGAATGATCTAAGTGTGGAATGATCTAAGTGCGGAAGTTATCATCGCACATGAAAGAGCAAATAAGTAGCAGACGACCATCGAGTTTAAGTGTTACAACTCAATGAACGAAATGTATCAAAAGCAAGAGTTGTAACCACTAGGCAAAATATAAAGCAACCGCCATATGAACCCGCTTGAAGACTATCAAACTCATATGCTTCTCCCCCTTTTGTTAGTAATGACCAAAAAGGTTTGGAGACATAGAGCACCTACTCGTCCTCATGAGGAGTAGTTGAAGAAGCAGGGTTGTCATTGTTGTTTGGCGGTGCAGACGAACTTGGTGCAGTGTTGATGCGTGCAGAAGTAGGGCGTAGTGAAGTAGCATCGTCTTCATCATCGATCACATTTGCATTCACAGTTGCCGCGGAGGAATAGTCAGAGTCTTCAAGGGATGGAGTTCATCATAGGACAGCATTCCGTGGAGGAGTGGAGTAAAACTTGAATCGTTCAGTGTAGCCATCGTCTTGAAGATCTTCTTCAGCACTGAGCAGGGTCAAACTCTTCCATGATCGCCGACAGGTTTCGTGAGTGACAAATGCATTCTTGGTGGCAAGATTTCGAATGCGATTTACATCCACCAAGAGACTTTGCATCTGATGCTTGAGCCAAAAGTGATGTTTATCTTGTTTCTGATGCAGTGCCACAATAAGTTCTCGGTCATTTAGGACCCGAGAGCGCTTCTTTGGCCTTTGAGCAATCGTGCTCTTAGTAGCTTCAGTTGGTGCACGATGAGGCAGACAAGTGGTTCCAGCCATCGGATAGACACGAGTTACAGCTTGGACTCCTTCCATAGGCTGAGTGAAGCTTTGGTGTTCAGCATTTTGAAGACAAAGAGGCTTCTTGGCAGGCTCAGGGTATATGGCTTCAACTGACATATCAACCTCTGGTAGAAAGATCACATGATTGCGAGCAGAGGGCTGATAGTTGATAGCAGAATGTTGCTTGATGAGGCGCATGACCCAAGGAGCATAGAATTTCAGGCCGAAAAGGTCAAATCCAGATGCAACCAGTTGCCTGAGGAAGAAATCTTGTGCATTGAAGCTGATGCCATTAAGGATGTAAAAGACCAATGTCTTCATGGCTCCTTCAAGTTTTGTAGCTGATGAGTGTCCTTTGATAGTCCATAGAGTCTGCCTGATGATGTGATATATGGTGCGCGGCAGATACTCAAGGTCATCAACAAAGAACTCCTTTGGGTATTCAGCGTCTTGTAGCAATGGCTTCATCATGCTCAACATCTGGCTCATATTGGGTTCAGGCTTATTGAAGATGCTCTCCAGTGCATTGTGGTGGTTTTGACAACCAGGTTCGTACAGCTCTCTGGGAGTGGATAGGCCTGTAAGCTCAATGATGTCAAGAGCTTTCGCTTCATGATGAACATTTCCTGTCATCCACTCGAGAACCCATGTCTTTGTATCCCTGTTGTAGCCGCGAATGTGAAGGGTAGCATAGAATTGAAGCAAAAGTTCTTCATTCCAATGTTCTTTGTCTGTCACAAAGCTGAGTAGACCTGCATCACGAAAGCAGTCAAGTGCTTCTTCTAAGCATGGCGGTCCAGCAATGGCTTCAGTGTCGAGGCGCATATGAGGAAAAATGCGCCCTTGATCATACAGAACGCAAGAGTAATAGCTTCATTGTTGATGACTCCAGAAATGATCAGATGATATTCTTGGCCTTGAGTAAGGGTTCTTTGAGCTGTCAAAGAAGATGTTGTGGCTTTTGAAACCATTTCTATTGAAGGACCCGACAGATGTGGCAGTACCTGGAAACCTTGGCAGTCTTGGCTTTGGTTTCTGGACCTGAGGCCTATGCTCAATGTGATAATCAAACTGAGGACCAGAGACATTAGGCGGAGGGACCAGAACGGGCCATCTTACTATGATTAGCTCGCCATGGTTGTAAGCTTGCTCAATTGTATAGGGCCTTGGTGGTGGAACAGGAGCAGTGGCAGCAACAGTGGCTTCAGGCTGCACTGCAGAAGCTTCTTGTGAAAGGCTTCTTTGAGCTCGTGCAGCATGATCTTGAAGTTTTTGACATCTTGCACGTTGAGCGTGGCCACATGCTTCTTGAACTAAGCCTTTTCATAGTCAATCTTGTGCTTCAGTTCGACGATGCGCTGAGCAATAGCTAGCTCAGAAGCAATAGCGCCATTGAAGGAGACGTTGAGGCCAATGGGAAGTTGCAAATCATCAAAGCTGAGATTTGGTGTGTCAAACCACTCATCAATGAAGTTATGGATAATTGCCACGTCAAAGAGAGGCAAATTATTGAAGATCTCTGCTTCTTCCTTTCTCAAGAGCATCATCTGCAAGATCGTCATCGCCGGACAGATCAATGTGCTCTTCATGCAGAATGGCAGCAGGAGTCAATGTCTGATCAGTACTCTTGATGATTTTCTTTTTCTTCTCCGTCTTCTTGGAGATTCGTGAAAGATCTTCAGACTGCACACTGTCTTCAGGAGGTGCAGTGGCCAGTGGCTTCACACATGACGCTTTTGGAGGTGCAGCTGATGTTGAAGCCTTAATTTTCTTTGGCTTCTGCGGCCTTGGAGGAGGAGCTGGGGCTTCATCAGTATCAGCATCATTATCAGAATGATCCACTTTGGCACCTTGTACCAAGATGTATGAGATGAGGCCATCAAGGTTCGTGAAGGGGCCGATTTCATTTTCTTCCGCTTCACGTGTGCCGTCTTCACGGGGAGCAGAGGGACCAGGATTGAAGTCTAATCCCCATGACTTCTTGTTTTCCTTTGCCGATGCCTTTGCATACTAGAAGTTGCGCTTGAAGAGATTATCGTCACGACACCAGAGCAATGATGATGGATCAGTATTTTCAGGCTGTGGTCCACGGACCATACAAGGATAGAATTCTTGAGCAATAGCTTCAGCTTTGTTCTTGGGGGGAAGGCCTCGATAGAGAATATCACCCCAAGGACTCTTGATCGCATTTTTCTTAGCGTACTCCTGGGTCATGAACTTGTAGTTGAACCATTGTTCAGCCCAATAGCGTCGAATCCATTGGATTCGGGTCTTGCGCTGATTATAATCCTCTTCAGGATCTGTCTTGTAGATTTCTACGAGGTCATCAGGCAAATCTTTTGATGTTCCCCCTCGACGCTGTCTGCCGCCCTTCCTTACTGATTTTTCTGCAGCCATGAACTTCAAACTGAATGGCTTCAATATGTTCAACGGCTTCAAGGGCTTTCGCTTGCTAGTCAAACAGGAACTAGCTTCAGGAGAGTTAATGTGTTGCTGTAAGAATTCTGCAAACGAATTCAGACTATGAGAACCAAGAGATTCTCCCACAGACATGTACCTGTGACAGCATTAGAGATGTGAGGGAAGGGGAAGAGGTCATATGCATTCTCAGAAGATTTTGAAGTTAAATCAGTTTGAAGACATTGACCTCATGTTGCGAAGACATTCACTTATATGTTGAGAGTTGGTTCCAAATTTGTATGAATCTGTGAATAAGTACAAGTGAGGAATCTAACTATATATGAAGCTTAAGTGAATATACTAGGCAGTATGAGATGCAGATAGAATAGATCTAACATTGTGTAGACGGAAACCAATTTTGGTAAATAGGATGAATCATTGAGGATCAAAAAGATGGTAAAAATAGAGTTATACTTACCACACAAAGAACTGCTAGATGGGATGAATAGGAGACCAAGCAGTTCAATCCACCGTGCCCTAACTTGGCGACGGAGGACACCTACAGCGGCGGTGGAGAGGACGATGCCCGCGGCCGGCGTGAGGATAGCGTCGGAGAAGTCGCGGCAGCTAAGCGCTTCTACACCGGCGTCGTCGAGATCTAGCGGTGGCGCTAGGGTTTTGACGAGGTGGAGAGGTGGAAGAAGGTTTTCTTGACTGCAGGGGACACGTATTTATAAGTAGGTGTGCGGCATAGTGCAATACACAGGTGCCCCTGCCTGTTCACATCCGTGGGACACGTGGCAAGCATGCAACATACTCAGAGTTGCCCCACGTTCCCACGCCCGCCAAGTTTGTCGGATGGTTGTTCCGGCTTCTCCGGATTTCAACAATAAAGATGAATCATTTAAAAGGACTTGATGTTTGTCTCTGTGTCTTCTGCTGACAAGGATGCAGAGAAGACATTTGATAGTTTCAATAGAGTGCATATGATTTGGATAGATAGAGTTTGAGATAGAAAGCATAGAGAGATTAGGGTCCGATCACATTCACTTAGTTCAAAAAGATTCACAAATGAAGACATAGCTATAAGTGAATGATGTAGAGGACTGAATACTAGTGTATATATATATATATATGAGAAAGCAATCAACTCAACATAGTGAAGTAAATCATGAAGATAAGTTGAAAGTTGAAGACAAATCAATATACGAAGATATTCAACAATAACGCCATGAGTGAAACACTTCAAACCAAGACATTTGGTGGTGGCGTTACCCACCGTATAGGAATTATTAGACCCAGACACGACGCACAATTATCGTGGCGCTCCGAAGTCAAATTCCATGTTAATGTATTCACACTCAGAATATAAGTCTTCATTGATTGAAGATATACTTTGCTTCGTGTGTTGCACATGTAAGTCATCAACATGCATAAGTGTTAGGATGTGTGCCTGATCACAGGACATTTGAGGATTTCAAGATATTTAGCTCACACCGTAACTTGCAAAACCTTTTCTCATCCAAGGGCTTTGTGAAGATATCTGCCAGTTGCTCTTTAGTGTTGACGTGAATGATGTCAATATCTTTCTTCATGACATGATCTCTGAGAAAATGATGACGAATTTCAATGTGCTTTGTCTTCGAGTGCTGGACTGGATTGTTGGCAATCTTGGTAGCGCTTTCGTTGTCGCGGAAGAGAGGGACTTGTTTCAGATTGATGCCATAGTCCTTGAGAGTTTGCTTCATCCACAGAAGCTGAGCGCAGTAAGATCCATTAGCAATGTATTCAGATTCAGCAGTTGAGAGTGACACACAGTTTTGCTTCTTTGAAGACCAACAGACAAGTGATCGTCCCAGAAAGTGACATGTGCCCGATGTAGACTTGCGATCAACCTTGTCACCAGCATAATCAGCATCCGAGAATCCAACCAGATCAAATCTTGAGCCCTTTGGATACCATAATCCGAGTGTTGGGGTGTAATCCAAATATCTAAGAATTCGCTTCACAGCTAAGTGATGCGATTCCTTTGGTGCCGCTTGGAATCGAGCACACATGCAAACACTAAGCATAATATCTGGCCTAGATGCACATAGGTAAAGTAAGGAACCAATCATGGAGCGGTATACCTTTTGATCGAACTCTTTACCATTGTCGTCGGGACCAAGATGGTGTTTGGCTGGCATTGGCGTCGTGTAACCTTTGCAATCTTGCATTCCAAACTTCTTCAGACAGTCTTTGAGATATTTTTCTTGAGATGTGAAGATGCCATTTCTTTGCTGATGAATTTGAAGACCAAGGAAGAACTTCAACTCACCCATCATGCACATCTGATATTGCTCTTGCATCATGTATCCAAACTCATCACTATACTTCTGGTTGGTGCAGCCGAAGATAATGTCATCAACATATATTTGGCACACAAACAGTTCACCATCATATGTCTTTGTGAAGAGTGTGGGATCGAGGGATCCAGGTTTGAAGCCTTTGCTCTTCATGAAGTCTTTGATCGTATCATACCAAGCGCGAGGAGCTTGTTTGAGGCCATACAGTGCTTTGTTTAGTTTGTACACCATATCAGGATGTTTTGGATCTTCAAAGCCAGGTGGTTGAGCAACGTACAATTCTTCTTCAATCTTGCCGTTGAGGAATGCACTCTTCACATCCATTTGATATAGCAAGATGTTGTGGTGATTAGCATAGGCTAGCAGTATGCGAATAGCTTCAAGCCTTGCTACAGGAGCAAATGTTTCATCGAAGTCAATTCCTTCAACTTGAGTATATCCTTGAGCCACAAGACGTGCTTTGTTTCTGACGACTTGACCATGCTCATCTTGCTTGTTTCGATATATCCATTTAGTGCCAATAATGTTATGCTTGTGAGGGTCAGGGCGCTTGACAAGTTCCCAAATATTATTCAGCTTGAACTATTGAAGTTCTTCTTGCATGGCTTGAATCCATTCAGGTTCCATAAAGGCTTCAGTAACTTTCTTTGGTTCTGATATTGATACAAATGAAAAATGCCCACAGAAATTTGCTAACTGTGTTGCTCTTGAATGAGTAAGTGGACCAGGTGCATTGATGCTATCAATTATCTTCTCAATTTGTACTTCATTTGCAACACGAGGATGAACTGGACGAAGACCTTGCTCATGCTGATCATTGTCATCATTGGGAGGATTGTCTTCGGTCTGAGCATTGTCTTCAGGTTGGTTTGGTGCAGAAATGATAAGTTCCTCTTCAGGCTGTGCTTCAGAAGGCATGATTTCACCAGTTCCCATCAACTTGATAGATTCACTGGGAGGAGCGTCATCTAATGTGCTTGGTAGGAGTTCTCGTTGTGAACCATTGGTTTCATCAAATCGTACGTCCACAGTTTCAATGATTTTGTAGTGAAAGAGGTTGAAGACTCTGTAAGAGTGCGAGTCCTTTCCATAACCGAGCATGAAGCCTTCATGAGCTTTAGGTGCAAATTTTGACTTGTGATGGGGATCCTTGATCCAGCACCTAGCACCAAAGACTCTGAAGTAGCTGACATTTGGCTTCTTGCCAGTAAGGAGCTCATAGGATGTTTTGCCCAGAAGCTTGTGGATGTAAACACGGTTGATGATGTGACATGCTGTATCAATAGCTTCAGGCTAGAACTTTCTTGGTGTCTTGTACTCATCGAGCATTGTTCGAGCCATCTCAATGAGGGTTCTGTTCTTGCGCTCTATAATGCCATTTTGCTGAGGTGTGTATGGAGCAGAAAACTCATGAGTGATTCCCATTGTATCCAGATAAAGATCAAGCCCGATATTCTTGAATTCAGTGCCGTTATCACTTATGATATGCTTGATCTTGACGCCATAATTGTTCATGGCACGATTGTCGAATCGTCTGAAGACATCTTGTACTTCAGTCTTGTAGAAAATTATGTGCACCCATGTATATCTTGAGTAGTCATCAACAATGACGAAGACATAGAGACAAGTTTTTGTTGTGAGGGTAGAGTAGTGAGTAGGGCCAAATAAGTCCATGTGTAACAGCTCGAAAGGTTGAGATGTTGTCATGATTGTCTCCGAGGGGTGCTTTGCCCTAGTCATCTTTCCAGCTTCGCAGGCACCACACAAATGATCTTTCTTGAACTTGACACCTTCGATGCCTATGACATGCTTCTTCTTGACTAGTGTGTGTAAGTTCCTCATGCCAGCATGCCCCAGCCTCCGATGCCAGAGCCAACATTCTGAAGCTTTTGCAAGAAGACATATGGCAAGCTGTGGACCTGCTGAGAAATCTACCATGTATAGATCATCTTTCCTATACCCTTCAAAGACTAGAGACTTGTCAGATTCCATTAGTACAAGGCAACGATATTTTCCGAATAGCACAATCATGTTCAAGTCACAAAGCATTGAGACATACATTAAGTTGAACCCAAGGGATTCAACAAGCATCACTTTATCCATGTGTTGATCCTTTGAGATTGCAACTCTACCTAGACCCAATACCTTGCTTTTACTAGTGTCAGCAAATGTGATTTGACTCTTGTCGGATGGACGTAAGGTTGAGTCCATGAGAAGACTTCGATCACCAGTCATATGGTTAGTGCATCCGATGTCCATAATCCATTCTGAAGCACGAGGTGTCATACCCTACAGTGCAGTTAGGAGGATAGGCTTCACAAGGTATGTTGTGAAGCATAAGCATTTGACGCACACCAGGATTATCACAGCTTAGATCAAGGTTAGAACACACAGTATGACAGGTAAGCGATTCATATGTGGAATGCATAGTAAGTCATTTTATCATGCGTCCCTTAATGTGTTTTAGGTCCCCAACAATAGTATCGGACGCCTTTGATTGCTGGCTGGAGACCATATTCTGCAAAAGAGAGTTAATTCTTCTTCACCACCCACATCTTCAGGGGTGGTTTGAAGCAATGAGTCTACGTGCAGCATCTGAGAATTTCGGCTTTGAAGCTCTAGCAAATAGCCTTGTAGGAGATAAATGATACTCATATGAATAAGCAGAAAAGTTCTTAGTCCTATGAACATGGCGGTTTGAGGACACACGTTCATATTCATAAGTTTGAGTATGATTTCCCTGCAAAACATTGGCGTTAGGGTGACTCAAGTGAGTCCTGTATTCGTATGAAGCCGTTGGACCATATGATGCCTTTGGTCTGGGGTTTGTCTTCTTCCCTGGTGCTGTCATGATGACATTCACTGGAAGATTCTCAAGACAGCTTTTGGGAACCCAGATCTTCTTCATAGGTGGTCCATTCCTGCAGTTAGTACCAATATACCTGGCAAACACTTCACCATTCTGATTTTTGAACAGTTTATAGTTTGCATCAAAGGATTCATCAATGATAATAGGATTAGCACAGGTAAAGCCAGATAAAGTGGATGGATCCACTGAAGGTTCCTTTGCAGCAACCCATGTGGTTTTGGGATACTGCTCAGGCTTCCAGTAGGGACCATCGGCATTCATTTTCCTCTCGAACCCAACACCCTCTTTCCTAGGGTTTCGGTTCAGAATCTGCTTTTTGAGGACATGACAAAGTGTCTGATGTCCTTTCAGACTTTTATACATCCCTGTTTCAAGCAATGTCTTCAACCTAGCATTTTCATAAGCAATAGCAATGGTATCCTCCGTAGAGGGGTTAGTTTCCACACTAGTAGTTGAAGACAATGCAACAGCAACGGCATTGGAACATTCAGCAACAGAGGTAGCGTTATCACGCTCAATGCATTTTAAACATGGTGGTTCAAATCCATCCTAAGCGGAACTAATCTGTTGAGCGCGAAATGACTCATTCTCTTTTTGAAGATCTTCATGAGTCGCTTTCAATTTCTCAAGCTCTTGCTTCCTTTGAAGATAATCATAGGAGAGCTTTTCATTAGTGGTTGAGAGCGTCTCATGAAGACTTTCAAGTTCTTGGTACTTAGCATGAAGATTTTTTATGTCTTCAACTAAGGACTGTGAACGTGTCATTTCCGCATCCAACAGGTCATCGCTTTTTTCTAACAGTTTTTGAGTATGTTCCGTAGCCCTTTGTTGTCCAGTAGCAATTTTAGCAAGTGTTTTGTAGCTGGGTTTGGATTCACAATCAGAGTCATCTTCACTTGATGTTTGAAAGTAAGCATCACGTGATTTTACCTTGGCACCACGTGCCATGAAGCAGTAGGTGGGAGCAGGATCGTCCATGTCATCAGCTTCAGCGTTGGTGTGAAAGTCATTGTCTTCAGTGTTGAAGATGGACTTGGCAACATAGGCTATGGCTAGAGCCAGACTTGCAACGCCAGGGTCGGCCTCTTCTTCAGACTCCACCTCCACCTCCTCAGAAGCAGACTCCTCCTCTGAATCCATTTCCTTGCCCACAAAAGCACGAGCCTTGCCAGATGAGCTCTTCTTATGTGATGAAGACCTTGATGAGGACTTAGAAGAAGACTTTGAAGATTTCTTCTTCTTGTTGTCATCAGAATCATATTCCTTGCTCTTCTTCTTCTTCTTCTCATTGTCCCACTGAGGACACTCAGAGATATAGTGTCCAGGTTTCTTGCACTTGTGACATGTTCTCTTCTTGTTGTCATGAGTGGAAGCTTCATCATTTCTTGAGCTAGATCGTGAAGACTTTCTGAAGCCCTTCTTCTTGGTGAACTTCTGGAACTTCTTCACAAGCATGGCAAGTTCCTTTCCAATGTCTTCAGGATCATCAGAACTGCAATCAGATTCTTCTTCAAAGCGCGAGTTCGGCGATAATTGGGACCATAGATATCTCTTTTCCTAGAAAGCTGGAACTCATGTGTGTTGAGCCTCTCAAGTATATCAGACGGATCGAGTGTCTTGAAGTCAGGGCGCTCTTGTATCATGAGGGCAAGGGTGTGAAAGGAGCTGTCAAGTGATCTCAGTAGTGTCTTGATGATTTCATGCTTGGTAATCTCAGTGGCGCCAAGAGCCTGAAGCTCATTTGTGATGTCGGTGAGGTGATCAAATGTGAGCTGGACATTTTCATTGTCGTTTCTCTTGAAGCGGTTGAAGAGATTGCGAAGAACACTGATCCCCTGGTCTCTCTGTGTAGAGACGCCTTCGTTGTCCTTGGATAGCCAGTCCCAGACTAGCTTTGACGTTTCCAGAGCACTCACACGGCCATACTGTCCTTTGGTTAGATGACCACAGATGATGTTCTTTGCAGTGGAGTCCAGTTGAATGAACTTCTTGACATCAGTAGGGGTGACACCTTCACCAGTTTTGGGAACGCTGTTCTTGACGACATACCAGAGGTCGACATCAATGGCTTCAAGATGCATGCGCATCTTATTCGTCCAGTAGGGATATTCAGTTCCATCGAACACGGGACAAGCAGTGGAGACTTTGATTATCCCTGCAGTCGACATAGCTAAACTCCAGGTGGTTAAACCAAATCACACAGAACAAGGGAGTACCTTGCTCTAATACCAATTGAAAGTGCTAGTTATCGACTAGAGGGGGGGTGAATAGGCGATTTTTATCAAAGTCTTCAAAACGTGGAAGTTTTGAAGACAAACAATAGAAATGACCTAATTGATATGCAGCGGAAGATAAACTAGAACAAGCAAGCCATAGTCAAGTATGCAATAATGTGAACGTACAAAGACTAATAGCAGCTAGTTAGTAGGATTAGGATGGAAGATAGTATGAAGCCAATCAACAATAGTAGTCAAGCAATGAAGTCAAATAGATTAGACAAATAAGCAATGACTTCACGAAGACAAACTCAAAGTAAAAGGAGGGAAGGGATAGAACCAGCCACTTGTTGAAGACACAGGATTTGTTGGACTAGTTCCAGTTGCTGTGACAACTGTACGTCTGGTTAGGGAGGCTGAGATTCAACTCAGAAGACCGCGTCTTCACCTTATTCCCCTTGAGCTAAGGACACACAGTCCTCGCCCAATCACTCTGGTAAGTCTTCAAGGTAGACTTCCGAACCTTCACAGACTTCGTTCACCGGCAATCCACAATGACTCTTGGATGCTCAGAACGCGACGCCTAACCGGCTGGAGGATACACAGTCCTCAAGTGTAATAAGTCTTCAGGTCACACAGACAGAAAGACTTCAGTGATGCCTAACACTCTTTGGCTCTGGGTGTTTGGGCTTTGTCCTCGCAAGGATTTCTCTCTCAAAAGCTTCGAGGTGGGTTGCTCTCAAAACGACAAAAGTCGTAAACTAACTCTGAGCAGCCACCAATTTATGGTGTAGGGGGTGGGCTATTTATAGCCACAAGGAAACCCGACCTGATATGTCCGAAATGAGCCTGGGTCACTAAGGAACTCACACGTGTTCCAACGGTCAGATTTCAAACACACACGACAACTTTACTTGGGCTACAAGCAAAGCTGACTCATCCAGCTCTGGATTAGATTTGCACTCATTGTCTTCGCTCGAAGACATAGGATTTGGGTTGAGCATCACTTCAGTCACTCTGACTTTGTTCACTTGGACCCCACTTAACAGTACGGTGGATCCTATGACTCAACAAAGAAGAAAAGGGAAACAACGAAACAACACAGTCTTCGCGCTCCATAGTCTGCACTCATTGTCTTCTCATGTCATAGTCTTCAATATGAATATCTTCACATACCACCATTGTCGTCAATGTCTTCATACATTTTTAGGGGTCATCTCCGGTAGGTAAACTGAATCAATGAGGGACACTACCTGCGTTATCCTGCAATTCTCACAAACGCATTAGTCCCTCAACCAACTTTGTCGTCAATACTCCAAAACCAACTAGGGGTGGCACTAGATGCACTTACAGGAGAACATTCCTGATGTTTCTGTTTACTTTTATGTTTTCTTTTATGTTTCTGTTTTACACTTACTTTTGTAGCAATAGAATTTTGTAAAATATGAAACTTGGTCCATAAATAGTGTTACAAATTTAGACGGTGTCACAAAAAGTTTGGGATTTATTTTAAATAGTTTGGATTTTTCATAATTTAGAAAAGCACTTAAAATATTGTTTTGGCATTGCTTTAATTGTTCTTGGGCATTTTAATATTTTATAAAATGTTGGTTTGTCCAAGACAATTACTCAATGATTACTTGCAATATTATGAACATTTTTGTCCTGGTGTTTTGTGAAATAACTTCTGTACTTTATAATTCAAATTTGAAATTGAATTCGGAGGTGGAATTTGAAATGAGGTTTGAGTCAAAGTGATCAAGCACTGTTTAAGAAAGTGTCTTAGCACAATCAGAGCGGGTTACTGTATCTTAATACATGGGGGGTGTTACTACCTCCAAACTTATTTATCATAGAGATAATTGTCAACAATAATAATTCTTGATCAAATATATTTGAATGGCCATGTGTGCCTGGATATTTGCCCACCACATGATGCTTGCCAACTAAAGAACAGGTTTAGCTAAGAAATTGACTCAACAAAAAGAAATTAACATACAAATTAAAAGATAAGCCCTCCGCTGAGGGAAGCATGGATATGCAGAGGTGCCAGAGCTCACTGCTTAAAACAAAGATGAATATGTTTTGAGAGGTGTACTTTTCCTGTCAATGTCACGCTAGAGGATTCTCTATATCATCCATGCTAAACACATTATCGGCGGTCCCCAAGCAGAAAGGTAAAGTTTACTCCCCCCTCAACCATTCAAACACAAGCCATGGCTAGCTGAATCCTCATGTGCCTTTCATACAATCAACTTCCCAAGGGAGTTTGTTTCATTATAAAAAAACATTTTGATTATAGGATTGGGCATCCCAATTACCAGCCTCTATCGTGTAATGACAAGTGAATAAACACCCATCATGAGAATAACCTGCTTAGCATAGAAGATATTAACCACCCCCTGCCACCTCATGAGCGGTACGGGTACACAAAACAGATGTTTATTTGATGATTTAGAGATGACACATGCAAATTTAGTTGGAACGGTAGAGTAATACCTCATATGGGTGGGTATGGTGGACACTCATGGAAAAAACTTGGCTCAACAATTTTGGATCCACAAGCAATATTCCCGCTTAGTACAGAAATTTTGGCTAGCAAAAGATTCTAGACAAGCACCACATGTTGGAGGATCCATAACAATATAACTTCTATGCAAATATACCCAAACATAACTCATTACGTTGTCTACCTTGTCCAACTTCAACTAATTTGATCAAGGTTGAAAATAACTAATGGGTATTCATAATCATAAAAGATGTCCAAGATAATATATTTGTATGTGAAAGTTCACTTCATATATATCTTTGATGAATTGCTCGTATGACCAATATTGTGATTGTCAAACTTCAATAAATTTTACTATGTATATGAAGCACATATAGTTTCAACATTATTATATTCAATTCATTCAAAAATTTACTCTTAGGATATAAGTGAAGCACAAGAGTAAACAACAAACTACTCAAAAAAGATATAAGTGATGATCAAATGAGCAGTTAAATAATTAATTAGCTATGTGAGGACTCTCTCTCTCTCATTTCAATATTTTCAGATCTTAAGTATTTTATTCAAACAGCAAACAAAATAAAATAAAATGACATTCGAGGAATAGCACACCTCATGTGAACAAGTAAAAACTTAGGCTCAACCAAAACTAACCAATAGTTATTGATGGAGGAAGGTGGGATGCCTACCAAGGCATCCCCAAGCTTAGATGCTTGAGACTTCTTAGAATATTATCTTGGGATGGATTGGGCTACTCAAGCTTGAGCTCTTGTGTCTCATTAATTCCTCTCATATCACGGTTTCCATAAATCTAAAAAACATCATCCACACAAAACTCAACGAGAACTTGTGAGATAACTTACACTACTAGGAAAAGGCCTACTAATGGCGCACCGATTTTGCCTACTAATGGCGCACTACCGGTGTGCCATTAGTAGCACGCCATTAGAATTTTTTACTAATGGCGCACCACTGGTGCGCCATTAGTAGATACTAATGGCGCACCTGCCTGTGCGCCATTAGTATGTAACACCATGCGCCATTAGTATGCCTCCCGGGGGGCCATATGTAACCATGTGCTTTGTCACACTAATGGCGCACTCTGCCACGATGCGCCATTAGTATCCTTTGGCATACTAATAGCGCACTCGGCCTTGATGCGCCATTAGTATGAATATTTGTTTTTTTTGCTTTTCTGATTTTTGCACAGGTTACAAAATATATTATTGGACAGAATATAGACAGCAGCACACAGCAACATCAGATTCATCAAATACAATAGAAGATTAGTCTCCGAATACAATTCATCATATTAGTCTCCGAATTCAAAAGACCGAACAAAGATAAAACATTACAAGTCTCAAGACCGCGAGTATCGAGTTTGTCTTCACATTACAAGTTGATATCGATCATCTAAACTACCATCACATAAAAGAGAGTTGTGGTCATCACGATGAGCATCATCGCGATCAAACTGGTCCTCATCCGGTTCCTCCAACGCTCCCTCCTCTCTCCCGCTAGATAGCGGGCATATCTAGATTCGGCCCCTGCCCTAGTGGTGTACCCTTTGTAACTGTTACCGCTGAAACGATGAACCTGTCTCCGACACTCCTCCTAGTCGTCGTAGACTCCGGGAACCTTACCCTTGTACACGACATACAACGGCATCTCTATGCACAAGCCAAACAACAGACAATACATAAGCAATATGTAAGTATGCAACAAAAGGATCGAAAGAGAAAAGCAAGACATTAATAGCACGATTCATGGTCCTACTAATAAATAGCATCGATTACATCTAAGTTGAACGACTGTCCAAACCAAAGAGACATACGAATTCATTAAAGTTTAATTACAACATGAGCTAATCAATGTTTCAGAACTACACATCACTACTTTGGACTCGACTCATCGAACAGGAGCGTGGATGAAGCCGCCGTCTGTCATGATGGTCATGAAATCGCGGTCGTTGTCACCCTGCATTTGTAGCGTTTCATCTATCTCACTATTGGACGGTTGATATCTGACGAAGAACTGCCCCGAGGTATGAAGGACATCTTGATGGACGATGTCCGCAAACTCCGACTGGATGCGAAAGAATTCTTGTCTGAGGTCCGCGTCCTGGACTGCCGACAACCTCGCGGCCCAATCTTTGAGATTATCTGGTAGCAGAAGTTGATGATGGTCCCTTACGATCGCCCGCATGTGATGGAGGGCGTAGGCATCCTTCTGACCGCCAGGCGACTGCTTGACACAGCAGAACTTCGTATTGTGTGGGAACATGTGCTTGCCGTACTTACGAACTGCCCTGGTGAAGGTGCCTCCAGATTTGGCGTAGCCGGGGAGAACATCATCAAGAACTTTCTTGACATTTGTGTAGTCTATCTTGGAGTTACGGTTCGGGTCGAAATATGTGGCCATGGAATATTTCGGGCTTAAGAGGATGAGTGTGCAATGTGTGTCACTGCACAGAACACGGAATGTTAGAAAAAAAAAGAACGATCAAAATCTAAGAAATCATATGTTACGGGGCGGTTAAGGGATGACTTACTCGGGAAAGTAAGCCACAAGGAAGTTATCCTTATCTGGGTTTGCCAGAATGATGCCTTCGAGGTGTGAACTCACAACTTGGCGGTCCCCTGCGCTGTTCAAGTGCTTGGCACACATGTAGAAGGGGTCGACTATCACGATGTCCGGGGTCTCGTCTCTAATGATCCGCATCTCCATACTCAGCGAAAACAGCCGAACAAAGTTGTAGTGAAGCGGATGAAGGTTAAACATAGCAAAGATGTCATCAAACCGCAGGACGATCATACCCTCGATGTCTCCATCTGCAAAGCCCTTGCCCTCTGGCACCTTGGCCACGAAAACCGGGTATGCCACATCATTCTCTCTTAGACGCCGCTTCTCCAAAGAAAGAACACTATCGTGCAGACTCCGCATAGCACCGGTTGCAGCATTCAGCATATTTGGCGGTAGCATCGCCCTACCCGCCACATGCACCCTCCTCGAGATATCCTTAGGTGAAGGTGGCCCGTCCTGAGCACGGATCGAACTCGGTGTCAGCTGGCTCGCACCGGCGCCCTTGTTAGTCTTTTATTTCCGTCCCTTCTTCTTGATCTCCTGTAATGGGACCGAGTTCTGCTCACAGACCGCTTTCTTGAGCGTGTTGGGGCTGATAATATTTCGCACCTCAGCTATCTGAGGCTCGGTGAAGGCGGGAGCTGGAGGTGTCTCTTGAGAACTGAACGGCAGACGACGCCTATTGCAATTGGATTTCTCCGTCGTACCAGCTAGATTGCGGTCGTCTTGGTTGGGTTCTTGAGAAAGAGGCCCGCAGAACTCGTCAGCATACCCATGTTCGGCAAAGTACTTATCGACTTTGGTAAATGTACCGTCGTCGTTGTCGTCGTCGTCCGGATCCTGTGCCATAGGGCTGTCCGGATCCTGTGCCATAGGGATGTCCGACATAGGGATGTCCGGCAGGTCCAGTAGCGTTGCGGCGTTCTTGCCATGGCTTGGCGCCGGCACGACTGGTGGTCTTGTCTGTGGGGTGGTGTCCCCCGCCCCCAAACGAATCTGGCTCTTCGTCCAAAGCAGCGGCCAGTTTACGCAGGCGCTGAGGGTCATCTCATCTTCTTCGTCGGCCCCAGCGGGTCGAACCGGAGGTAACAGCTCGTCGCAGCCTGGCAGCACCCGAACCACTTCAACCCTATACACTGTGGGTGGCATCGGATTACCGTGGAACATGCGGTTGCCCGATTGAACGATTCTGCCCTTGGCGACATCGACCAACTCGGCACCCACGAAGTGCAGAAGAGTGCAAGGAACATCGGCGGTGACCTGTGAAAACATGTACAGGGCGTCAGGGATGCCCAGTCAAAGGCAAGGAGATGAAGTCATCGGCCGAGAGGCTTAGTTACCGTGATGCCATCGAGCTCGGATAATGTCGAGGCACCGCCAATGGCGGGCATGCAACTGACGGAGGGGGAGCTTGCTGGCGAGGTGCCGGCCGGCATACACCCGGGTGCATTAAGCTCCAATGCCCGTGCCAGCGCCGGAGACACGAATTCCACCTCCGCCGGAGACACCAATGGCGCCGCCGCCGGAGACACCAATGGCGCCGCCGGAGACACCAATGGCACCGCCTGCGCGTTGTGCGAGTTGCTGGCCGTGAAGCTGGGAACCGGGGGAGGCCCCTGTTGGCCGCCCACAATCCACGTCGTCAGCCCATGAATCAATGTAGGCACCATGGCGTTGAGCTTCGTTCCCAGTTGTTGTTCCACTTGCTCTTGGACAAGCTCCGGAATCCGCGCCAGTTGTGCCTTGAGTGCTTCAACCTCGCGCGTCTGGCTTTCCGAGCTGGCCCTTTTCTCCTTCCGCACACCAGCAGTATAGTATGACCCCCATTTTGTGGACAAGCCTTTGCCGGCCACACGACCAGCTGACATCGGCTTAGTGAGCTTATCCTTGTTTTTCATTATGTTCAACGCCCTATTTAAAGGGCTGTCGAAAGGGGAGCTCTGAGACTACCCCACGCTACTGCTTTCAGTTTCCTGCGAAAGGAACGTGAACCATTTAGAAATATTGGGGATTAGTTAGAGTGCAACCATATGGAGCTAATTACGCGGGGGTGTATTCCTTACCAGAACAAGCTCAAGCACCCTGGTCTTCGGATCAGTGGTAAGCTCCTTTGTCCTCCTTGTACCGGGCCCTGACACAGTTCCTGGTCTGCTTGTTATCGCTGTATTTCTCGAAGCGGGGCGGTAGGCCTTGCTCGGCACGCTCCGCGTCCTCCTTGTCCCATATAGGCTCCGCCACTCTGTAACCGCCGGGACCGAGTTTGTGTTCCCTTAAGTTCAACTCCCGCATTTCTTTCCCCCACTGACTTGATTCGGTGGTTGCACTACTCTCGCACTTTATCTTGAACTCCTTGTAGTCATCTTCGCTCATCAAAGGATATTTCGCCTTGATCTTCTCATAACTATCACCTTTATCAATCATTCTCTTCACCATGCTTCTCCAAGTAGACAGGGCTGTGCTCATCTTCATGAGGGCGGCACTGTTCACTTTATTCCCTGAGAGGCGTGTGTTTTCCAATTCAGCGGGAAACTTGTATTGTTCGTGCAGCTTCGTGAAGAGGAGGCTGCACAAATTCCCTCGGTCCTTATGCCTAAGGTTCTCGGTGTTGATCGAGACGGTGCTCCGGAGAATGCACCCGAGCTGAACCGAGTACCCCTTGACTATATGTTTGGGCTCCGTTGGATTCCCGTCGGAGTCCACTTGAGTGAATTCCTCCTTGAGGGTGCGGAGCGCATTCGGGCGCCGGTCCTTCCTTTGCTTCTTCGGTTGGCTGCCATCTGTGTGTGCGCCGCCATCATCAGCGGTGGCATCCTCGGCGGCACCATCAGTGGTGTCATCCCCGACGCCACTAGGGGTTGTGTAATCAGGATCGGTGTCTTCCGCGGCGTCCTCATAGCGGTGAGGTTGTTCCTCCATCTCTTGGGACAGCTCCCAGAATTGCTTGCCGCCCGAACCGCCGGCCTCATCGTTGTTGGCCATGTTTCGCTTTAAATAGGAAAACAGTTTGGTCAAAAAGTTGGTTATTGTCAAGGAAGAAGATCATGGTCTCATCATTTAGGGTTTGTCGACACCGAGGCATCCTAAAAGCTAAGCTTTTATCATTTAGGGTTTGTCGACGCCAAGGCACCATAAAAGCCTAAGCCGAGGCACCCTAGGTTGGGCCTAATCACTTGGCACTAATCACATGGCTCTATTGCCACCTCTGGTTTAATGCAGCAAGAATGGCGGGGCATTTGATCCTACTTAACTAAGTACTAAGATACCCCGGTCCATGCATTAGTCGCAAGTACCCCATATGTCCTATTTTTAGCAAAGTCATGCTAAAATTTCAGCATGAGCTTGGCTGAAAATAGGACATATGGAGTACCCGAATTTGCTGGAACGGAAGTTAATCAACATTCCGGCAAACTCAAGGGCCTCTCGGGGTACCTGCAAATTCATCACGACACGATGGTCCGAGACAAAACCCCGCAAACTAGCAAGATGATCATCATCTTTGCAAGAGAGTAGCTCAAGTTTTTGACAGTAGCCTCTGAAGAAAACAACATTGCAACATTCAAGTTCACAGGATAAAAAAATCATCCACATTCACCAACCCACATGATGTTAAAACCCACATGAGCTGTAAACAGACATAAAAAACCCACATGATGTTATAACTGTATACACTGAACATGATGATACCAAATGGGAAGGAAAATTGTATCACTCTAGATTAGTGTAGCCACTATCTAAGAAAACCAGAATGTTAACAAAATTACACCATGATGATACCAAATTCTTGTAGCAGTATAATTAGTTCACAGGATAAAAAAATCATCCACATTCGCCAACCCAAACTGGTGGAGATACAGCAAACCAGAACCTCCCAGGTTTTTGCCATTTTATTTTTCCCACTATATATGTTTTTTGATTCATGTCATGGTACTTGCTGTCAAACCAAGTATTTTCTTTCTACATAATCTGGGAAGTTTCCTTCTTACTGTCTCACTATCTTACTGTCACACTACAAAAAACTAGTATGCTTAGTTGAGACTAGTATGCTTAGTTGCATTATGACAGACAAAAACTACAAATATTTGTGTTTTTAGTTGAGCAATACAGCGACAGTGTGATAGGCAAGTTTCAGCTGGCAAAGTGTCATGATTCAGACAACAGAGCAGCTAATCATAGCAAGTGGATAGTTTAGTCAGTATACTAGTACTCTTTAGAAAGCATGAGACATATATTACCTGGAGGAGACTTCGTCGGAGAGTTGCCTATGCATTGAAAATACAACGAGATCAGCAAAGGATAGTAAGATATATACTGAAATTATCATAACAAAATGCCAGCTACTGCCATGGTCAAAGAATAGATTATGATAGCTGGACAAGTACAGGTCAAACTAGATAATTTTCAGAACCGGTTTAACCACCGCAGGATAAAACAATGCATCCAAGACTGGGCTTAGACTAATATCCTCATAGCATAATGTGACATCAAGCAAATATTATAAGAACAGTGAAAATGTATGTTCACTGCAAATGAGTATGGACCAAATGAATATGGACCAAGTATCCTCTAAAACGCATCTAAATGCAAGCTCAGAGATTTGAACATTTGGAAAACCCTAGCTACTTAATTCTCCAACCCCCTTTCCTTGTCCAAATTTCTCCAACCCCCAACCCTAGAGCACATTAGAAGGAAATAAAGAGGGGGAAGAGGGGGAAGCGGCTCGGGTGCTCACTTGGGAGGTCGAGGGCGACTCGGGGCAGCCGGAGCTAGTCGAGGCGGCGCGAATTCGGCATCGAGCGGTGGCGCTCCTCCTGGACAGGCCGCACGGTCGAGGGTTTCGAGCGCTGGCGGTCCTCCTGGGCGTCCGAGCTCGTCCGGGTCCTCGTAGTCGAAGAGGAAGACGGCGGCGGTCCTCCTGGGCAGGCCGCGCGGTGTTGGACGGCAAGCACGTCGAGGGCGCAGGCGGGGCCGCGGGGGGAGGGGGCACTTGGGCGGGAGGACGTCGAGGGAGGCGGCGCTCGGCTCGGGGACAGTGAGGTAGGCAGCGAGGGAGGCGGCGCTGGGCTTAGGGATGGTGAAGGAGGCGAGGGGGGCGGCAAGGGGGACGGCGAACATGGAGGGCAGCGGGTGAGATTGATGAGGCAGGGGAGAGATTAGAGATCTTGGGGATTTAGTGTGGGGGAAGCTTTCTAATGGCGCACCACCCCCTCGTGCGCCATAAGTACGACTATTCTAATGGCGCACCACCCCTTAGTGCGCCATTAGAATTTTGTTTTAATCTAGCCCACTAGCCCTATCTACAACAGAACCCACCCACTAGCCCGACTGGTAAGCACGCACACACACCAGGAGGTCCTGGGTTCGATTCCCAGGCTCCCCAATATTTTTTTGTGCATTTTAAATGCTGTTTTTTATATTTATTTGTGTTTAAATATGTCCTCCTGGAATTGAGATTGAGATGGAGGGGGATCGAGATCAAGTGTCCTCATGATTTCAAAAAGTGCCCATGAAATTTAAAAATATTCATGATATCAAAAAGTGCCCACGAAATACAATCGAGAAATGAAGACTACGATTTAAATACAATCGATCTTAGCTAGCTATCTGTTCACAATCTTCTTGCCCTTCTTTTTCGCAAATGGAGTTCTTCTGTGGAACGAACGTCCTTTAGGTAGGGTGGTCCTGCTTGTTCTTGTGGTGTGTGCTGCTACTTCATCGTCGTCGTCATGTTCGATCTTCGGGTCGCCGTACTTGTCGAAGTCTTGCTCATTGGCTACTCCATCCATTCCGATGATCTTCCTTTTGCCTCTCCTCACGACAACACGACTGGGCTTTGGCGGGTCGGTAATGAAGAAGCATTGGTCCACTTGGGAAGCCAGTACCCATGGCTCATTTTTCGCGGTGATGTTTGCGCCCGCGGTCTTGGATTTGGCTTCGGGTATAACCATGGTGGTGAAATATCGGTCTTCTTTTAGGACGCTCTTGGCCCATCTGACATGGAACATCGGCACCTTCTCTCCAGCGTAGCTCAGCTCCCAGATCTCCTCGATCCTTCCGTTGTATCTGTCCTTGTCCTTACCGGTGTAGGATTCCATCGTTACCCCGGAGTTCTGATAACCATCGCTCTTCATGTCCTTGTCCTCGGTGTAGAATGTGTAGCCGTTGATATCGTATGCCTCATAGGTCATCAGGTTGTGCTCGGCACCCTATGACAAGGCGAATATGAGTTGTTCTTCCGCGGAAGAATCCTCATGTAAAGGGTACGACAGAAGCTTTTGCTTGAACCAACGCATGAAACATGAGTTGTGCTCTTTGAGTATATCTCCGTCCGTCCTCTGTTGGCCTCGGTCATTGTATGTCTTCTCAATAAAGGTTTTGTGCTCTACCACCCAAGGATCGACCACGTCTATGTGTTGTAGCGCGACTAGGTTTTCTCTTTCAAAGTCGGCGAGTCGACCCTCGAAGTCGACATGCATTTCGCAGCGACCCTCACAGTGACCCCATCCAGCGAGCCTGCCGAGGTGCCTGTTGACGGGCAGACCAACGGGATTCTCGATGCCTAGATAATTCGTGCAGTAGGAGATGCACTCTTTTGTCAAAAAGCCCCTAGCTATACTTCCCTCTGGACGTGACATGTTCCGAATGTATCCTTTGATGACACCATTGATCCTTTCGAACGGCATGATGTTGTGCAGGAACGTCGGCTCGAGTTGGATGATATCCTCCATGATATGGACCAGCAGATGCACCATAACGTCGAAGAATGCGGGCGGGAAGTACATCTCAAGCTCGCATAGTATCACCACGATCTCTTCATGTAGCCTTCTGAGTTGCCTCACGCCAATCGACTTTCGAGAGATGACGTCGAAAAAGTTGCATAGGCCAAATAGCGTTTGACGGACGTGCGCGTCCATGATCCCACGGATTGCAACTGGAAGTATCTACGTCATCAGCACGTGACAGTCGTGAGACTTCATCCCGCTGAACTTCTGCTTCACTGGGTCTAGGTATCTTCTTATCTTCCCCACATAACCATAAGGAAGTTTTACTCCTAGGAGGCAGGTGAAAAATTGCTCGATCTCCTCCTAACTTAGAGTGAAGCACGCGGGAGGGTAGTCATTTCCGGTCTTCTTGGCCTTTTTGCCTTTGCGACGACTTTCTGTGTCCTGCTTCGCCTCATCATCATCATCATCATCATCATCATCATCATCATCATCATCATCATCATCATCTCCGAGCTTGCGAAGGCCCTTGTGAATATGAAAGACACCAAGGCCGAAGCCGAGAAGGCACAACAGGAAATCCAGGAGGCCAAAAAGATAGCGGCGGGTAAGAAATTCTTTATGCAAAGCAAACATGTGGAGGAGGCGTTTCTTTTACTTACCCAAATTCGGAGCTCTCTAGGGGCATTCGCAGATCTACCACGCAGCGTATCAGATGTCGTGGAGTTCTACCGTGCCTAGGAGGGGAGCTCAACGGAGAAGCTATTCTGGTCCCAGTATACTGGGGCCGAACACCCAATGCCTGTGAGTGACCAACTGAAGCAGTTGGTCGAACTCCATAGGGCGGCCGAAGTGGCTATGAAAGATTTCATAGTTCGGGTGTGGCCTGGTGAGCCCCTGCCCACTAGCTACTTCGGCCTGATCAAGCGGATGGTGAATGCCTGTCCGCGGCTTGAAGTGATCAAGCGATCCGTTAGCATTGAGGGTGCCCGCCGGGCCTTTGCCCGCGCGAAGGTGCATTGGGGCAAGCTGGATGCGAAGAAGCTGGTGAAGGACGGGCCGCCGAAGGGCAAGGCGCATCGCCATCCCGAGATGTACTATGATGGCATTATAAAGGGCGCTCATCTCGTGGCTGATGAATGTACCAAGGAGAAGATCTTTGACTGAATGTACCTCTACCGCTGTTGTAATTTAAAGACAAAGTTACTTGTGCTATGTAGCACTGTTTGATTTAAAATATTACCTTCTGTGCGGCTGTTTATAGAATTCTGAAAGTAGGCCAGTCGTCGGCTTCCTCCCCAACGTAACTAGTACTGGGGTGTTCGTGGAAAACCCGGACACTCTTTATCCAAATGTTTGGTCCCTTAAGGAGGTGTCCAGCGCAGCGAACAAGGCAATCGGACTATGCGGCTTTATAACTTTCACTTAGCCATAGAAGTCTACAATTTTAAATTTCGGCGAAGCCCCTAGAACCCGGAAGGCCGAATTGGGGCGCTATATACGCCTAGATCGGACGAAGCCGATTTATCGTCTAAAGCGGAAAAATCTTTAATGATTTTAAGACCTCTCAAACAGCGACCAGCTCTCGCCACATCATGCCGGTCAGTTTTCGGCTTTCTCTACTGAGGTGCTCGTTCGGAAGAACCGGGACACAATCGTAGTAGTTCTCCCTGCGCTACCTTAGCCTATATAACGGAATGTAAGGTACAAAAACAAGGGAGGCGGGCTAACCCAACTGTAGACCCAAGACATGATTCGGAGTTGATGCATATAGTGCTATAAGTTCGGGGTGCCGCACTGTTGAAAGTGTTCGGACTTTACTTGCCATATTACGAGGCGTCATGAGAAGCCCCTGGCAAACTAACCATACCAAGGTGTACGGATGCAATATCAAATAAACATTTATAAAAAAAAACATGCGCAAATAAGAATAATAAGCAGACGCTATATATGATCTCCCATTGATGAATAATACGTTTAAGCGTATGTTTACAATGGATGCATTAAGCGGAGATAAATATGACTATTTGACATGTCCTATCCAGGGGAAGGCCGCGTACAGATGGATAAAACAGGTATAACGATCGTAAATAGATTCCACCTGGGTATTTCCTTTTGTGCGCAACGCCTGTTGCCTCCTTGGTTTTCTCTCCTATGTAAGTCTGACAATCCGTCTCTTCTGAAGAGGCTGCACTAGAGCAGTGTCCTGAAAGGTAAAAGGGAAACATTATGAAGGTATGTTGCGGTGATACCGCAATGTTTACTGAGTCACTGCTTTGCCTCCGCCTGTGCCCATGGTATTTTGAGTGCGTAATTGTGTGCACGTGGCACAAATGCTGCTTTGATGGGGCTTGAGCGGAGGCCGGGCTGCTAGTCGCGCTCTTGGCATGCCTAATGATCCTGTTGCGTGGTGCTCCGGACTCGCTTGACGGTGCTCGAAGTTGTTGTCGCCGGATTGGTTTGTCGGAGGAGGCCGCATTGTACTTCCGCCGCGAGGGCTGCAGTATGCTCTTCTATTCGGAGAGAGCGGTCCATGTTTCCATTGACAGTTATGACCCCGCGTGGTCCTGGCATCTTGAGCTTGAGGTATGCGTAATGTGGTACCGCATTGAATCTAGCGAATGCGGTTTGTCCCAGCAGTTCGTGATAACCACTGCGGAAGGGGACGATATCAAAGATTAACTCTTCGCTTCGGAACTTATCCGGAGATCCGAAGACCACTTCCAATGTTATAGAGCCCGTACAACGGGCCTCTACCCCAGGAATTACACCTTTAAAGGTGGTTTTGGTGGGCTTGATCCTTGAGGGATTGATGCCCATTTTGCGCACTGTGTCTTGATAAAGCAGGTTCAGGTTGCTACCGCCGTCCATGAGGACTTGCGTGAGGTGAAATCCGTCGATGATAGGGTCTAAGACCAATGCGGCTGAGCCGCCGTGACGGATGCTAGTAGGGTGATCCCTACGATCAAAGGTGATCGGACAAGCTGACCATGGGTTGAACTTGGGGGCGACTGGCTCCATCGCGTAGACGTCCCGTAGTGCCCGCTTCCGTTCCCGCTTGGGGATGTGAGTGGCGTAGATCATGTTGACCGTTTTCACCAGGGGGGATTTCTTCTGCCCACTCGTGTTCGGACATCGTGGCTCCTCGTCATCGTCGCTGTGCAGCCCCTTGTCCTTGTTTTCGGCATTTATTTTGCCGGCCTATTTGAATACCCAATAGTCTCTGTTGGTGTGGTTGGCTGGCTTGTCCGGGGTGCCATGAATTTGGCCTGAGCGCTCCAGTATACGGTCCAGACTGGACGGTCCCTGATTATTTCTTTTGAACGGCTTCTTCCGCTGACCGGACTTGGATCTGCTGAATCCAGCATTTACTGCTGTGTCTTTAGTGTTGTCACCGTTGTTCCATCACTTATGTCTGTTGCATCGTGGCTTGCCGTTATTGTCGCAGACATCCAAAGTGCCGGAATGCGGCGTGGTGCCGCAGCGAGCCAACCAGTTGTTCTCGCCTGCGCAAAAGCGGGTCATTAGTGTTGTGAGAGCTGCCATGGACTTGGGTTTTTCCTGGCCGAGGTGTCGAGCGAGCCACTCGTCACGGATATTATGCTTAAAAGCCGCCAGGGCTTCGACGTCCGGACAGTCGACTATTTGGTTCTTTTTAGTTAGGAACTGAGTCTAGAATTTCTTGGCTGAATCTCCGGGCTGTTGAGTAATGTGGCTCAGGTCATCAGCGTCCGGTGGTCGCACATATGTGCCCTGGAAGTTGTCGAGGAATGCGTCTTCCAGGTTTTCCCAACTGCCAATGGAATTTGCTGGCAGGCTGTTTAGCCAGTGCCGGGCTAGTCCTTTGAGCTTAAGGGGGAGATACTTGATGGCGTGTAGATCATCTCCGCGGGCCATGTGAATGTGGAGAAGGAAATCTTCAATCCATACTGCGGGGTCTGTTGTGCCATCGTATGATTCAATGTTTATGGGTTTGAACCCTTCTAGAAATTCATGATCCATCACTTCGTCAGTGAAGCAGAGGCGGTGTGTGGCGCATCTGTGCCGAGCTATGTGGCTACGCAGTTCGAACTGGTCTGGGTTGTTGTGTTCGGCCCGGTCGGACTTGTTGATGATGTATCCGATGTGACGGTCATCATCGCATGCTGGGGCACGCCCTCGCGATCCGTAGATCGATCTTGGTTGTCCTGCTTTTTTTCCAGAATATCTTGCAAGTCTTGCGTGTTGCCCCGGGCCGTAGTGTATTGGCGTGGGGGTGCGGGCTGGTATTCGAGCTGATATCCAGTTTTATCCCGGCCACGGGGTGGCCGCTCAGCCGTTTGGCGCTCGATTCCGTATTCCTCGGCTGCCAGGACTTCAGTCCATCTATCTGTGAGCAGGTCTTGATCAGCCTGGAGTTGTTGCTACTTCTTCTTTAGGCTCCTCGCAGTGGCAATAAGCCGGCGCTTGAAGCGCTCCTGCTCCACGGGATCCTCAGGCACGCCGAACTCATCATCGCCGAGGCTAATCTCGTCTTCGGAGGGGGGCATATAGTTGTCCTCCTCTAGGTACCCGTCAGTCGCCTGTTCGTCTGGGCTGACCTGCTCATCCTCCTGTTTGGCCTGCTCGAAGGCGGATTGGTCAGGGTTGTATTCCTCTTCGGCACCATCAAGATTGCTTTCCTCTTCGGGGCCGGTATTGCTGTGGCGGGGCTTGGAGCGCGCCGACGACGCCCATGCTTTGCTTTTCTCCCTGAGAGGTTATCCTCCGTTGCCTCGTCGCCATTGGTTTCCTTCGGAGTGTCCACCATGTATATATCGTATCAGGAGGTGGCAGTCCACCGCCCTGTGAGTGGTGGCTCCTGTAATTCTCCTGCATCATCGTCCATACCGTCGATGTCTTCGGAGTCGAAGTCAAGCCCGTCGGTTAAATCATCGACCGTGGCAATGAAGTGGGTGGTGGGTGGGCAGCGAATTCCTTCATCGCCTGCTTCCCACTCAAGCCGGACATAGTTCGGCCCAGAGCCTCCTGACAAAGAGAGAGAGACTTTAGTGAGTTTAGCATGTCGCCAAAGGGCGAGTGCTGGAAGATGTCCGCAGCGGTAAACTCCATTACCGGAGCCCAACCAGGCTCGGCTGGCTCGAGGGTGTGCGGACCAGAACCAACAACCGGATACGAGTACGGGGGCCCGGGGTTATAGGCCTCCATAGAGGTGAGACCTGTGTTCGACTCCACCGCCGATGAGTGTGCGGCCTGCAGGGCGGGGTCCACCCCTCCGTCCTTAGGCAACGCAACTTGCTCCGGATTTAGATCCGAGGCTACTGCAGGGGTGATATCCCGAGCGTTGTCCGACAGCAGGTCTAAGTCGTGCTCGTCGTGACTGTTCGGTGCTCCTAGCGCAGGCCCAAATCCGTCGAAGATCAAGTTTCCGTGAATATCCACCGTGTAGTTCAAGTTTCCGAACCTGACCTGGTGGTCGGGGGCGTTGCTACCGATCTGCTCCAGATGGCCAAGCGAATTGTCCCACAGTGCGAAGCCGCCGAACACGAAGATCTGCCCGGGGAGAAAAGTCTCCCCTGGACCGTGTTGTTGACGATTGAAGGCGCCATCAAGCCCTGCAGCGACAACACAGAGAAACTCTCAATGAAAGCACCAATGCCGGTGTCAAAACCGGCGGATCTCGGGTAGGGGGTCCCGATCTGTGCGTCTAGGCTGATGGTAACAGGAAGCAAGGGACATAATGTTTACCCAGGTTTGGGCCCTCTCGATGGAGGTAAAACCCTACTTCCTGCTTGATTAATATTGAAGATATGAGTAGTACAAGAGTAGATCTACCACAAGATCATAGAGGCTAAACCCTAAGAGCTAGCCTATGATGGTATGATTGTAATTGTGATCGGCCTTCCAAGGACCAACCTCTCCGGTTTATATAGACACCAGAGAGGGCTAGGGTTTACATGGAGTCGGTTACAAGGAAGGAAATATAACATCCGAATCCCTAAGCTTGTCTTCCACGCAAAGTAGAGTCTCATCCGGACACGTGCCGAAGTTTTGAGTCTTGTATCTTCACGCTCCAATAGTCCGAACGATGTACACAGTCAGGCTGTCCGAATACCCCCTAATCTAGGACTCCCTCAATGTCTACTACACAACTTATTCTTGTAGACTCGTGTTGGGCCTCCAAACACAGAGTTCTGTAGGACAGTAAATCTTTCCTCAAGTGGATGACTGATACGTCTCCAACGTATCTATAATTTTTTATTGTTCCATGCTATTATATTACCTGTTTTGGATGTTTATGGGCTTTACATTACACTTTTATATCATTTTTTGGGAATAACTACTAACCGGAGGCCCAGCCCGAATTGCTATTTTTTTGCCTATTTCAGTGTTTTGAATAAAAGGAATATCAAATGGAGTCCAAAGAGAATGAAACCATTGGGAGCGATCTTTTTGGAACTAACGTGATCCAGGGGACTTGGAGTGGACGTCAAGCAACAGAGGAGGCGGCCACGAGGGTGCCCGGCGTGCCCCCTACAAGTGTGCGTGCCCCCCACCCTCGTGGGCCCCTCGATCGTCCACCGACCTACTTCTTCCACCTATATATACCCACGTACCCTGAAACCATCGAGGAGCACCACGAAAAACTATTTCCACGGCCGCAACCTTCTGTATCTACGAGATCCCATCTTGGAGCCTTCGCTGGCGCTCCGCTGGAGGGGGAATCGACCACAGAGGGCCTCTACATCATCTCCAAGGCCCTTCCAATGAGTTGTGAGTAGTTTACCATAGACCTTCGGGTCCATAGTTATTAGCTAGATGGCTTCTTCTCTCTCTTTGAATCTCAATACAAAGTTCTCCTTGATCTTCTTGGAGATCTAGTCGATGTAACTCTTTTTGCAGTGTGTTTGTCGAGATCCGATGAATTTTGGGTTTATGATCAAGTTAATCTATGAGAAATATTTGAATCTCCTCTGAATTCTTTTCTGTGTGATTAAGTTATATTTGCAAGTCTCTTCGAATTATCAGTTTGTTTTGGCCTACTAGATTGATCTTTCTTGTTATGGGAGAAGTGCTTAGCTTTGGGTTCAATATTGCGGTGTCCTTTCCCAGTGACAGCAGGGGCAGAAAGGCTCGTATTGTATTGTTTCCATAGAGGATAAAAAGATGGGGGTTATATCATATTGCATGAGTTTATCCCTCTACATCATGTCATCTTTCTTAATGCGTTACTCTGTTCTTTATGAACTTAATACTCTAGATGCATGCTGGATAGCGGTCGATGTGTGGAGTAATAGTAGTAGATGCAGGCAGGAGTCGATCTACTGGTCACGGACGTGATGCCTATATACATGATCATGCCTAGATAATATCATAATTATTCGCTTTTCTATCAATTGCTCGACAATAATTTGTTCACCCACCGTAATACTTATGCTATCTTGAGAGAAGCCACTAGTGAAACCTATGGCCCCGGGGTCTATCTTTTATCATATAAGTTTACAATCTACTTTTATTTGCATCTTTACTTTTCCTATCTATATCATAAAAATACCAAAAATATTTATCTTATCATATTATCTCTATCAGCTCTCACTTTCGCAAGTGGCTGTGAAGGGATTGACAACCTCTTCATTGCGTTGGTTGCGAGGTTCTTGTTTGTTTGTGTAGGTGCATGGGACTTCTGAGGAGCCTCCTACTGGATTGATACCTTGGTTCTCAAAAATTGAGGGAAATACTTACGCTACTTTGTTGCATCAGCCTTTCCTCTTCAAAGAAAACCAACGCAAGCTCAAGACGTAGCAAGAAGGATTTCTGGCATCGTTGCCGGGGAGGTCTTCACTCAAGTCAAGACATACCAAATACCCATCACAAACTCATCTCCCTCGCATTACATTATTTGCCATTTGCCTCTCGTTTTCCTCTCCCCCAATTCACCCTTGTCGTTTTATTCGCCCTCTCTTTCCCAATATCCTCTCTCTTTTGCTTGCCTTTTTGTTTGCTTGTGTGTTGGGTTGCTTGTCGCGATGGCGCAAGATAATACCAAGTTGTGTGACTTTTCCAATACCAATAATAATGATTTCCTTAGTACTCCGATTGCTCCTCTTAATGATGTGGAGTCTTGTGAAATCAATGCTGCTTTGCTAAATCTTGTTATGAAAGATCAATTCTCCGGCCTTCCTAGTGAAGATACCGCTACCCATCTAAACAATTTCGTTGATTTGTGTGAGATGAAAAAGAAGAAAGATACGGATAATGATATTGTTAAATGGAAGTTTTTTCCGTTTTCACTTAGAGATCATGCTAAAGTTTGGTTTTCGTCTTTGCCTAAGAATAGTATTGATTCATGAAATAAGTGCAAAGATGCCTTTATCTCTAAGTATTTTCCTCCCGCTAAGATCATCTCTCTTAGGAACGATATTATGAATTTTAAACAACTTGATCATGAGCATGTTTCCCAATCTTGGGAAAGAATGAAATTGATGATTCGCAATTGCCCTACTCATGGTTTGAATTTATGGATGATCATACAAAATTTTTATGCAGGATTGAATTTTGCTTCTAGAAATCTTTTAGATTCGGCTGCGGGAGGCACTTTTATGGAAATTACCTTAGGAGAAGCTACCAAACTCCTTGATAACATTATGCCTAATTATTCTCAATGGCACACCGAAAGATCTACTAGTAAAAAAGTGCATGCTATAGAAGAAATTAATGTTTTGAGTGGAAAGATGGATGGACTTATGAAATTGTTTGCTACTAAGAGTGCTCCTATTGATCCCAATGATATGCCTTTGTCTACTTTGATTGAGAATAATAATGAATCTATGGATGCGGATTTTGTTGCTAGGAATAATTTTGGTAACAATGCTTATAGAGGAAACTTTAATCCTAGACCGTTCCCTAGTAATTCCTCTAATAATTATGGAAATTCCTACAATAATTCTTATGGTAATTTTAATAAGATGCCCTCTGATTTTGAGAATAGTGTTAAAGAATTTATGGTCTCTCAAAAGAATTTTAATGCTTTGCTTGAAGAAAAATTGCTTAAAGTTGATGATTTGGCTAGGAACGTTGATAGACTTTCGCTTGATGTTGATTCTTTGAAACTTAGATCTACTCCTCCTAAGCATGATATCAATGAGTCTCTCAAATATATGAGAATTTCCATTGATGAGTGCAAAGAAAGAACCGCTAGGTTGCGTGCTAAGAAAGATTGCTTTGTAAAAGTGTGTTCTTCTAGTTTCCATGAAAATAATGATGAAGATCTAAAAGTTATTGATGTGTCCCCTATTAAATATTTGTTTTGCAAGATGAATCTTAATAATGATGGGACTGGAGATGAGTCAAGTTTAGTTAAAAGGCGTCCCAATGATTCAGAGTTTTTAGATCTTGATGCTAAATTTGGTAAAAGTGGGATGGGAGAGGTCAACACTTTAAATAGCATTGAACCCACTATCTTGGATTTCAAGGAATTTAATTATGATAATTGTTCTTAAGTAGATTGTGTTTCCTTGTTGCAATCCGTGTTGAATTCTCCTCATCCTAATAGTCAAAATAAGGCTTTTACCAAACATATTGTTGATGCCTTGATGCAGTCTTATGAGAAAAATCTTAATTTGGAAGTTTCTATACCTAGAAAACTTTGTGATGAGTGGGAACCTATTATAAAGATTAAAATTAAAGATCATGAGTGTTATGCTTTATGTGATTTGGGTGCTAGTGTTTCCACGATTCCGAAAACTTTATGTGATATTGTAGGTTTCCATGATCTTGATGATTGCTCTTTAAATTTGCACCTTGCGGATTCCACCATTAAGAAACCTATGGGAAGGATCAATGATGTTCTTATTGTTGCAAATAGGAATTATGTGCCCGTAGATTTTATCTTTCTTGACATAGATTGCAATCTTTCATGTCCTATTATTCTTGGTAGACCTTTCTCTAGAACAATTGGTGCAATTATTGATATGAAGGAAGGGAATATTAGATTCCAATTTCCGTTAAGGAAAGGCATGTAACACTTCCCAAGAAAGAAAGTCAAATTACCTTATGAATCTATCATGCGAGCTACTTATGAATTGAATGCCAAAGATGGCACTACTTAGATCTATCCTCGCTTTTATGCCTAGCTTGGGGCGTTAAACAATAGCGCTAGTTGGGAGCCAACCCAATTTTATTTTTGCTTTTGTTTTTGCTTCTGTTTAGTAATAAATATTTCATCTAGATTATGTCTAGATGTGTTTTTATGTTTTAATTAGTGTTTGTGCCAAGTAGAACCTATAGGACAACATATGGTGATAGTTAATTTGATTCTGCTGAAAAACAGAAACTTTGCGCGCACAAAAATAATTTTAGTAATTCACAGAAACGTGATTTTGCGTTGATTATTTTTGCTATATATCAATAGAAAAATTTCACAGGACTTCCTATTTTGGTAGGATTTTTAGAGTTCCATAAGTATTCGAGAGTTACAGATTGCTACAGACTGTTCTGTTTTTGACAGATTCTGTTTTTCGTGTGTTGTTTGCTTATTTTGATGCATCTATGGCTAGTATTAAGTGGTATGAACCATAGAGAAGTTGGAATACAGTAGGTTTAACACCAATATAAATAAAGAATGAGTTCATTACAGTACCTTATGTGGTGGGTTTTCTTTCTTGCACTAACGGAGCTTATGAGATTTCCTGTTGAGTTTTGTGTTGTGAAGTTTTCAAGTTTTGGGTAAAGATTTGATGGATGGACTATGGAATAAGGAGTGGAAAGAGCCTAAGCTTGGGGATGCCCATGTTACCCCAAGATATTCAAGGATAACCAAAAGCCTAAGCTTGGTGATGCCCCGGAAGGCATCCCCTCTTTCGTCTTTGTTATCGGTAACTTTACTTGGAGCTATACTTTTATTCGTCACATGATATGTGTTTTGCTTGGAGCGTCTTGTATGATATTAGTATTTGCTTTTTATATTACCACAATCATCCTTTCTGTACACACCTTTTGGGAGAAACCCACTTGATTGGAATTTATGAGAATACTCTATGTGCTTCACTTATATCTTTTGAGCTAGATAGTTTTGCTCTAGTGCTTCACTTAAATCCTTTAGAGCATGGCGGTGGCTTGATTTTGTAGAAATTGTCAATATCTCATGCTTCACTTTTATTATTTTGAGATTCTTTTAGAACAGAATGGTATTTTCTATGGTTATAAAATTGGTCCTAGAATGATGGGCATCCAAGTTGGGTATAATAAAAACTACCATAGGAAGTGAATTGGATGCTATGATCAATTTGATACTTGATAATTGTTTTGAGATATGGAGGTAGCGATATTAGAGTCATGCTAGTTGGGTAATTGTGAATTTAAAGAATGCTTGTGTTGAAGTTGGCAAGTCCCGTAGCATGCATGTATGGTAAAAGTTGTGTAACAAATTTGAAACATGAGGTGTTCTTAGATTGTGCATCCTTATGAGTGCCGGTCGGGGACAAGCGATGGTCTTTTCCTACCAATCTATCCCCCTAGGAGCATGCGCTTAGTGCTTGGTTTTTGATGACTTGTAGATTTTTGCAATAAGTATATGAGTTCTTTATGACTAATGTTGAGTCCATGGATTATACGCACTCTCACCCTTCCATCATTGCTACCCTCTTTGGTACCGTGCATTGCCCATTCTCACCTTGAGAGTTGGTGCAAACTTCTCCAGTGCATCCAAACCCCGTGATACGATACGCTATATCACACATAAACCTCCTTATATCTTCCTCAAAACATCCACCATACCTACCTATTGTGGCATTTCCATAGCCATTCCGAGATATATTACCATGCAACTTTCCACCGTTCCGTTCATCATCATGACACGCATCATCATTTTCATATTGCCTTGCATGATCATGTAGTTGACATCGTATTTGTGGCAAAGCCCACATGCATAAATTTTCATACATGTCACTCTTGATTCATTGCTCATCCCGGTACACCGCCAGAGGCATTCATATAGAGTCATATCTTGTTCTAGTTTTTGAGTTGTAACTCATGAGTTGTAAATAAATGGAAGTGTGATGATCATCATTATTAGAGCATTGTCCCCAAATAAAAAAATGCCAAAAAAAAATAAAATAATAAAGGCCAAAGAAAAATAAAAGAAAAAAAAGAAAGGCCAAAAGAAAAAAAAGAAAGGCCCAAAAAAAGAAAAGAAAAATAAAAAGGGGGCAATGTTACTATCCTTTTCCACACTCGTGCTTCAAAGCAGCACCATGTTCTTCATATAGAAAGTCTTTTATGTTGTCACTTTCATATACTAGTGGGAATTTTTCATTATAGAACTTGGCTTGTATAGGGGGTTCCTCAAAATTCCCTAGGTCTTCGTGAGCAAGTGAGTTGGATGCACACCCACTTAGTTTCTTTTGTTGAGCTTTCATACATTTATAGCTCTAGTGCATATGTTGCATGGCAATCCCTACTCCTCATGTTGACATCAATTGATGGGCATCTCCATAGCCCGTTGATTATCCGCGTTAACATGAGACTTTCTTTTTTTGTCTTCTCCACACAACCTCCATCATCATATTTTATTCCACCCATAGTGCTATATCCATGGCTCACGCTCATGTATTGCGTGAAAGTTGAAAAAAGTTTGAGATTACTTAAGTACGAAACAATTGCTTGGCTTATCATCGGGGGTGTGCAAAATGAGAGCATTTTTGTATGACGAAAATGAAGCATAGCCTAACTATATGATTTTGTAGGGATGAACTTTCTTTAGCCATGTTGTTTTGAGAAGACATGATTGCTTTGATTAGTATGCTTGAAGTATTACTATTTCTTATGTCAATATGAACTTTTTTTTGAATCGTTTGGATCTGAACATTCATGCCACAATAAATAAAATTACATTGAGAATTATGCTAGGTAGCATTCCACAAGAAAAATTCTGTTTTTATCATTTACCCACTCGAGGACGAGCAGGAATTAAGCTTGGGGATGCTTGATACGTCTCCAACGTATCTCAAATTTTTGATTGTTCCATGCTATTATATTACCCATTTTGGATGTTTATGGGCTTTACTTTACACTTTATATCATTTTTGGGACTAAACTACTAACCGGAGGCCCAGCCCGAATTGTTGTTTTTTTGCCTATTTCAGTGTTTCGAACAAGTGGAATATCAAACGGAGTCCAAACGGAATGAAACCTTTAGGAGCGATCTTTTTGGAACAAACGTGATCCAGGCGACTTGGAGTGGATGTCAAGCAACAGAGGAGGCGGCCACGAGGGTGCCTGGCGTGCCCCCTACAGGTGGGCGCGCCCCCCATCCTCGTGGGCCCCTCGAGCGTCCACCGACCTACTTCAACCTCCTATATATACCCACGTACCCTGAAACCATTGAGGAGCACCACGAAACACTATTTCCGCCACCGCAACCATCTGTATCCGCGAGATCCCATCTTGGAGCCTTCGCCGGCGCTCCGCCGGAGGGGGAATCGACCACAAAGGGCCTCTAAATCATCTCCAAGGCCCTTCCAATGAGTTGTGAGTAGTTTACCAGAGACCTTCGGGTCCATAATTATTAGCTAGATGGCTTCTTCTCTCTCTTTAAATCTCAAGACAAAGTCCTCCTTGATCTTCTTCGAGATCTATTCGATGTAACTCTTTTTTGCGGTGTGTTTGTCGAGATCCGATGAATTGTGGGTTTATGATCAAGTTTATCTATGAGAAATATTTGAATCTCCTCTGAATTCTTTTATGTGTGATTAAGTTATCTTTGCAAGTCTCGTCGAATTATCAGTTTGTTTTGGCCTACTAGATTGATCTTTCATGCAATGGGAGAAGTGCTCAGCTTTGGGTTCAATCTTGCGATGTCCTTTCCCAGTGACAGCAGGGGCAACAAGGCACGTATTGTATTGTTGCCATCGAGGATAAAAAGATGGGGTTTATATCATATTGCATGAGTTGATCCCTCTACATCATGTCATCTTTGTTAATGCGGTACTCTGTTCTTTATGAACTTAATACTCTAGATGCATGTTGGATAGCGGTCGATGTGTGGAGTAATAGTAGTAGATGCAGGCAGGAGTCGGTCTACTTGTCACGGACGTGATGCCTATATACATGATCATGCCTAGATAATCTCAGAATTATTCGCTTTTCTATCAATTGCTCGACTGTAATTTGTTCACCCACCATAATACTTATGTTATCTTGAGAGAAGCCACTAGTGAAACCTATGGCACCCGGGTCTATCTTTTATCATATAAGTTTACAATCTACTTTTATTTGCATCTTTACTTTTCCTATCTATATCATAAAAATACCAAAAATATTTATCTTATCATATTATCTCTATCAGATCTCACTTTCGCAAGTGGTCGTGAAGGGATTGACAACCCGTTTATTGTGTTGGTTGCGAGGTTCTTGTTTGTTTGTGTAGGTGCGTGGGACTTCTGAGGAGTCTCCTACTGGATTGATACCTTCATTCTCAAAAACTGAGGGAAATACTTACGCTACTTTGCTGCATCACCCTTTCATCTTCAAGGAAAACCTACGCAATCTCAAGACGTAGCAATGACCTAAGATTTATCAATCCGTGGGAGGCGTAGCATGAAGATGGTCTCTCTCAAAAAACCTGCAATCAAATACAAGAAATCTCTTGTCTCCCCAACACACCCAGTACAATGGTAAATGTATAGGTGCACTAGTTCAGCAAAGAGATGGTGATAGAAGTGCAATATAGGTAGTAGATATAGGATTTTGTAATCATAAAATATAAAAACAGCAAGGTAGCAAGTGACAAAATAGATCACAAATGGTATTGCAATGCTTGGAAACAAGGCCTAGGGTTCATACTTTCACTAGTGCAATCTCTCAGCAGTGCTAACACAATTGAATCATATAAGAATCCCTCAACATGCGACAAAGAATCACTCCAAAGTTCTTATCTAGTAGAGAACATAATAAAATTTTTGTAGGGTACCAAACCACCTCAAAGTTATCTTTTCTGATCAATCTATTGAGCCATTCCTATAAGTGTCACAAACAGCCATAGAGTTCATACTAAAATAACACCATATTATACGCATCAACCAACTCTAATGTCACCTAGATAGTCCAATGTCACAATAAGTATCCGTGAGTTGTTTATGCGATATGCATCAAACAACTTCAGATTCATAATATTTAATCTAACACACAGAACTTCAAATAGTGCCCCCAGAGTTTCTACCAGAGAATGTAGGACAAAACCATGCATCAACCTCTATGCCTAGATTACCCCACATCACCACGGGAATGCGCAAGTTGATTGCCAAAACATATATCAAGTGAATCAATAGAACACCCCATTGTCACCACGGGTATCTACATGCAATACATACATCATGCATTCTCAAATCTAAAAAGTATTTAGTCCGATAATAGTGAAACCTCAAAGGTAAAAACACAATTCATCACAAGAATATCGAGAGGGAGAAACACCAAATGATCCAACTATATTACCAAAGCTCGCGGTACATCAAGATCGTGCCAAATCAAGAACATGAGAGAGAGAGATCAAACACATAGCTACTGGTACATACCCTCAGACCCCAGGGTGAACTACTCACTCCTCGTCGTGGTGGCCGGCTGGGTGATGAAGATGGCCTCCGGTGATGATTTCCCCCTTCGGAAGGGTGCTGGAACAGGGCTCCAGATGCGATCTCTTTTGTATACAGGCTTGCAGCAGCAGAGCCGAAGTTCTAGGTTAACTTTCGGGGGTTTCTATAACACCCCGGGTGTCATTCTACAGTAAACTCCTCTTAATGGTGCCACATCATCATAATTAATTTTTGCTAATCATCACTTTGTTCCAAAACCTAAAATTCAAATTTAAAAGACAAGTCAAAAAAATTATATTCTCAAACATGAAAACTAAAATGTCCAAAGAGTTGCAATAATCACAAAGTAATTGTCATGGAGAAACCAACATTTTGTAAAGTGATTAAATGCCCTTTACCTAATTCAATCAGTGCCAAAACAATGTTTTTAAATGCTATTTCAATTTATGAAGAATTCAAACTAGTTTAGTTGCCTCCCAAACTTTTGTGGCGGTGCCTAAAAGTTGCATGAGGGTGAGGAGGTTCGTGCCCCTCTCGTGACGGACGCGGAGATCATCTCGGCGGAGCCCGGCAAGCTGTCAATCCCCATCTTGGAGGCGGAGCTCCCTCATCTCTTCGAAGGGGAGTGGGATTGGCAGGTGTCGGCCATCGGCGTCGATCAGTTCTCGGTCGTCTTCCCCGACAAGGCCATGCTGCGGATGGCGACCCGCAGCGGCAAGCTCTACTTCTCCCTCCACGACATCATTGTGGACATCAAGGAATCTCGCCCAGAGGAGCCCAAGGCCGAGATCATGCCGGACACTCGAGTCAAGCTATGGGGTGTGCCGCCCAAGCATCGCCGCGTGGACCGCCTCATGGCCGCCACGGTGATGATCGGGCGTCAAATGGAGGTGGATCAGGTGTCGCTGTCGGGCCTCGGGCCGGTGCGGATGCGCTTCGTGTGTCGTGCCCTGGCCAAGCTCAAGGGCTATGTGCAAGTTTGGTTCAACAGTGAGGGATTCACCTTCTGCCTGGAGGCCGAGGTGGGCATTCCGCAGGGTGTGGCTACCACTCCCCCTCCTCCTCCACCAGCCAATGCTGACAAGGGCCCGGAAGACAAAGATAAGGACCACGACATGAGCATGGGGGATGACTCCATAGACACGGTGACTTGGGACAAGCTTGGTCTAAAGGACAAGGACATGCAGGCTGCGCCTCCAGCGGCGGGTGCGGCACAGGACCAGGAGGAGTGCCAAGTGGTGGTGGGCAGCAATGAGATGGGCTTCAACCAATATGGATCCAACATGACCATGGGCCTCGACATCGACAAGGGGGTCTCGGCGTCCTGTGACTCGGAGGGACGCTCGATGCTGGTCTCCCCGATGGTTGCGGTGGTGGGTGAGCCTCGGGTCGCGGTGCGCTATCCCAAGGTGGCGTCTGGCCTCGGAGATGGCGGGACGAAGCTCCAGAAGAAGACGGCAGGCCGCAAGCCCCCCGCGGTGGCGCCGGCGAGCCCCCCATCGGTCCGTGCGAGCACGCCTGCCCCGCAGCGACCGGCTGTGATGGCGCTGGCCTCCCCTGGGGGTCCGGCTGGGGGCACCTCGTCGGTTATCTCCCCTCCCGCCTCTGATGCTCTTCATGCGGAGGTGTCCAAGGTGGTGCCCATCCCCACGGCCAGGCGGTCCAAGGCGGTGGTGGCGTCCCCGGCGACGCAGGAGAGGGTGAGCTCTCGTCCGAAGGGTGCTAAGGGCAACCTGCAAACCCTCCAGCGAGCCCAGCTCCTACAGGCTCAGAAGAATCTCGAAATCGAAGGTAACCCCATGCCCCACTTTACGATCTTTGAAGAATATTTAGATGAGTGCTTGGGTAGTATCTTAGCGGATAGTGGAGTTGCGATGACTGACGCAGGGGGAAGCGCACGAGGTGCTATCTCTTACTCGTGCTAAGGAAATCGCGCAGGCCACGCTTGCCCAGGCAGCGCTGTCCCGCGTTGCGCCAGCAGCAGACGAAGCAGGGGCTTCTCTGGTGCCTATCGCGCGGCCCGATCAGGAGGACATAGTAGTAGGGGTTGCACCGTCCTCCTCCAACCGTCGTCCTGCTAAGACACGGCGCGTGGCCAAAGCGGTTACCGCTCGCGGTATCCGGCTCCGCAATCGCATCATCTAATGCATTTCATTTTCTGTAACATCCGAGGCTTCGGCCACGCTGGGAGGCGGACCCAGTTAAAAGAGTTCATTAGGAATGAAGAAATAGATGTGGTTGGCTTGCTGGAGACTATCAAGGCCGATTTCAATCATCGGAACCTTCTAGCCGTTGACCCGTTGGAGCGTTTTGTTTGGCATTGGGTGCCTGTGGTAGGACACTCGGGGGGCTTGCTGCTAGGCGTTAACCTAGTTTGCTTAGAGGTGGTGGCATGGGACGCCGGCCGGTTCTTCCTGTCGGCCCACGTGCGCCACCGTGACACACTCCAAGAATGGGAGGTGATCGTCGTGTATGGCCCGGCCGATCACTCGCTTTCGCTCGAGTTCTTGGGAGAACTCCAGAGGAAGGTGATGTCTTTGAGCGCGCGCAACCTTCCTCTGCTCGTGGGCGGGGATTTTAACTTGATCTGTTCGGGAGCAGACAAAAATAACGGTATTATTAACTAGACAAGGGTGTCCATGTTTAATAATGCAATCGCATCCATGGCCTTTAGGGAAGTGGCTCGCGTGGGGGCTCGATACATCAGGACCAACAAACAGCTAACGCCGGTGCGATCGGTCTTGGACAAGGTTTTCATGTCCTCGGAGTGGGAGGTGTTCTTTCCCTTGTGCTCTCTGCACGCCGAAACAAGGATTGGGTCACACCACGTCCCCCTCATTCTTTCCTCGGGGGAGGAAACGTTAAAACACAGCCCGCGCTTTTTCTTTGAAACCGCATGGCTTGAGTATCCAGACTTTGAGCAAATCTTCCTTTCGAAATGGGAGAATTGCGTCGCCCGGGTCGGGCGTGCGCGCGGGCCGATGGAGTTCTGGATTGCCGCTGGGGTGAGTTTGCGTGCGGCTCTCAAAGGGTGGGGAGCTAACCAGGGACATGAGGATAAGCTGTTACGATCGCGCCTGACCGAGGAGCTCGCCCAGTTGGACGCAGCGGCGGACGTGCAGGTCTTCTCCGAGCATGACTGGGCTCAGCGCTATGCGCTTGAAGCCCAAGTCGAGTCCCTCCTTAGAGCCGAGGAGGAGTACTGGCACAGGCGTGGTGGTATTAAGTGGACGCTCAAGGGCGACGCGAATACCAAGTATTTCCACGCCTACGCTAATGGCAGACGTCATAAGTGCGCCATCCTGAGACTGCAATCGGAGCAGGGGCTCCTATTGCGGCAACAGGATATCGTCTGGCACATTTATGAGTTTTACATCCAACTTATGGGTTCCAGGGAGGAATCCCAGGCTCGTCTTAGGGCGGATATGTGGGACCCTGCGTTGCGGGTCACGGACGAGGAAAATGAGGGCCTGGGATTGGCCTTCCTCCCTGAGGAGATTGACAAGGCGACGCTGGGTATGAAATCCGATACTGCGCCCGGGCCGGATGGGTGGCCGGTGGCGATGTTTAAGCTGTTTTGGCAAGTGCTTAAAGGTCCTATTTTTGACGTTTGCAATGGTTTTATGCGGGGTACGGTAGATATCTCTTGCCTGAACTTTGGGGTTCTCTCTCTAATCCCCAAGGTCCCGGGCGCGGATCATATTAGGCTTTTCCGCCCTATCGCTTTGATTAATGTTCCGTTTAAAATTTGTGCTAAGGCTTGTTCGACTCGCTTGTCTCCGATAGCTCATCGCATTATTAGTAGGAACCAGTCGGCTTTCATTCATGGTCGTAACATCTTGGAGGGGCCGTTGGTCCTCCAAGAAATAGTCCACTCCCTAAAACGCGCTCGACAGCCCACGATTGTCCTCAAACTTGATTTTGAGAAGGCGTACGACCGTGTGAACTGGGAGTTTCTCCGACAAGTCCTCCTAGATCGAGGATTCTCGTCGGTTTGGGTTCATCGCATGATGCAGTTGGTCTCGGGAGGCCAAACGGCGATTGCGGTGAACGGAGAAGTAGGGAACTTCTTCCGCAACAAGCGCGGGCTGCGTCAAGGGGACCCAGCCTCGCCGTTGTTATTTAACTTTGTGGCGGACGCCTTAGGCGCCATGCTCGACAGAGCTCGTTTGGCCGGCCACATCAGGGGAGTGGTGGACAATCTGATCCCGGGGGGAGTGTCTCACTTGGAATATGCAGACGACACACTTCTCCTATTCGAGCATAATACACACAGTATCGCTTCGGTCAAGGCAATACTGCTGTGTTTTGAACTCATGTCGGGACTTAAAATAAACTTCCACAAAAGTGAAGTGGTGTCCATAGGGATGGACACGACCGAAAGTCAGCGGGTCGCCAACTTGCTTAACTGCAAACTTGGACAATTCCCGTTCACCTACCTCGGTCTCCCCACTGCGGCGAAGAAGTGTTCTATCTCCGATTGGGAACCTCTCTCCTCCAAGGTTGCGGACAGGGTTTGCCCGTGGAGGGGTCGTTTTATGTCTTCAGGGGCAAGACTAATCCTAACCAACTCCAGCCTCTCTTCTCTTCCCATTTTTGCCATGGGCTTGTTCTTGCTGGCGGATGGGGTACACTCTAAGTTTGATACCCCGCGGTCCCATTTCTTTTCGAAAGGAGCGGGACCGAAACGGAAATACCATATGGTTAAATGGCAGGCCGTGTGCCGTCCTAAAGCCCAGGGGGGCCTTGGGATCATCAATTCGAAGTTGATGAACATCGCACTAATGTGCAAGTGGATCTGGAAAATGTCTCAGGGAGAGACTGGCCTTTGGATCGACCTCCTCCATGCGAAATATTTCCCGCATGGGAACTTCTTTGACGTGGCTTCTCGAGGGTCACCTTTTTGGAAATCCATTCAATCCCTCAAACCCTTCTTTGCCAGGGGTGCGAAGTTTGGGGTTAACAATGGGCGCTCCATGCGTTTCTGGCTTGATCTTTGGATTGGCCAGCGTCCTTTATGGTCGGAGTTTCGCCAACTCTACTCCTTAGCAGTCGAGCCCGATCAACGGGTTGCTTCGGCTCTTAGCACCTCCCCTCCCTGCATTAATTTCAGGCGCGAACTAACGGGGCCGGAGTTGGCGGATTGGGATCGCCTTCGGGCTCTGCTTGCGGACGTCCGCTTGTCGGATTCCGCGGACACAATCTCATGGAGGCTTTCGGGCTCTTGCAAATTCGCTGTCAACTCCCTATACAGAGAGCTTTCCCGCGGCCAGATCCCGTCGGCGGGCACAGGGCTTTGGAAGGCTAAAATCCCCCTCAAGATCATTGTCTTCCTCTGGCAACTTTGCCAAGATCGCCTTCCTACCTCTATTAACCTTGCTAAACGCAATGGCCCCGCCTCCGGCCCCTGTGCGCTGTGTGGGGTCCCGGAAGATGATGACCACGCTTTCTTCCGGTGCTCTTTGGCTCGTTTTGCCTAGAGCGCGGTCCGTGCGGCCGCAGGAGTGGATTGGGATCCACGCTCCCGATCTGAGCTCGTGTCTTCCTTGTCTCTGGTTCAAGGCACGTCTCATAGGGTCATGTGGACTTGTGCGGCGGCTATGCTATGGGCTATTTGGAATATTCGTAACAAGTTTACAAGTTTACTATTGAGGGTGTGTTGCCCTCGCATCCCGCTGACGTTATCTTCAAATGCATCGTGTTCTTGCAACAATGGGCTCCGCTGGGAAGACAACAGGACTCTGATTTCCCCCGCCAAGCTATCTGTCATCTGCGCTCCGTCTACTCCGAATCCCGAGCCCCGTCGTCCGATCCGATGGCTGCCGCATAGGGATGGGCAGCCCCTTTTGGTCCTCGCACCTCCCGAGCCTGCGTGCTCGTTGTTTTGGCTGATATCGCCTTGTACCGCACCTATTCGCTCGTCTCACGGTCGTTTCCTTAACTTATTTGCCTCATCTGGCGCCGTGTGTTGGTCTTGTGGTTGTGATACTCTACCTAAGTTGTGGGATTTATTAATTTAAAGCCGGACGTCCCTGACGTCTATGTTCTAAAAAAAAGCTGCATGAGAATTGTGGGCTAAGTCCCATATTTTATAAAAGGCTTTTTCAATTGGATTTAAAAATAAAATAGAACAACAAAAAAGGAAAATGGAAAAAGTAGAAAGAAGTAAATTGAAGGGGGGAAAAGGCCCCTACGCCACTGGGGCATAGCGCTTTGTCGGGCCCTAGTCGGCCCAGCCTGCACCCCCCCCTTTTCTTCTCCCTCCTCCTTCCACTGCTCGCCTGACCGCGCTTCGCCGTTGCCGCCGAGCCAGCTCGCCCCCCCCCCCCGCCGCACTGCTACAGCACCAGCTAAGATCGCCACCCTGTGACCCCGGTCAAACCCTAGCTCACCCCAGATATTTCCCCCTTACCCCCTCATTCTGCATCGTGCTCCTCGAGCTCGCTCTCTGATGTCGTCGCCATGGCCCGTCGTAGTCGTGGCACTGACCTCCCCGCACCCACCCGCGAGTCCGTAAGAATCGTCGGCCTTGTCTACATCGTTGTATGCCAACCGTTGCAGCTGGGTTCCCCTACAACAACACTGACGCCCTCTTCTTCCACCTCTAGCCAGCGCGACGCCGACGTCAATTCCATCGCCGTCACTCCATCCCCAACCACCGTGTGCGGCTCCCCGTCTCCACTGTGAGCGTGCGCTCTTATTCCCCTTCTTTACTCTCGATTCCATCATCGTAGCACCATTCATCTCGATCGAGGTGGATGCGCCGGAGCTTCGCTCCACCCACTGCCGCCAGTTCCCGCGCTACCTCACGTGCCCCTGGCCGTTCCTGTCATGCCCTCTGTTGCTGCTAAGGATACTGTTGCTCGCCTGCTTCTGTTGCCGCTACTCCCGCTCGTCCCGCTAGACTGACCTAAGCTCCAGCCGTTGCGTTAGTTATCGCTGTTGCTGCTATGGTCCACCCCCATTCTAGCTGATGTGACCATTGGATGCGTCACATCATGGGCATTCATAAGAGCCCAAACACGCATCAAACGGTGCCTTGAGCATGAATTCGGGCGAGATCTGCGCCGCTGTGCCGCGTCTGCCTCGTCACCGGCGCACTCCGGCGTATAGACACCAGCCTGGGCCACTAACGTGTGGGCCCAGGTCATTAGCCAGCCAGCTTAGGAACTAACCCAACCCACTGACCCACTAACGTATGGGCCCCCTACCGCTAATTAAAATCAGTTTAAAGTAAACTCTGTTAGTAAAATGTGTCAATGACAGCCTGGTCCCACCTGGTAATTAGTTTAAATAGAACATTGTTAAATGTGCTCTATCACTGACAGTGGGGTCCCATTGGTTAGTTGACCAGTCGACTGGTCCATAGTTGAATGCTAACTAAGCTGTTAACTGGGCCCACTGTCAGCTACAAATGCACCTGTCTAGGTACACTCTTTGTGTACCCATAGCATTTCATATTTATATATTTTTATTAAATTAATTTAAATCCTGTAAATTAGGAAAATCATTTAAACTTTGAAAATCTCTACTACTTAAAAAGAACGTAAGATTTCCATTTCACCTCTCTTTCGTCCAACCTTCTTTATATACGTTCCACTCTTTCTTTCTCTTCTTTGATTATTTTCTCACATCTTTGATTTTTCTCCCATGCTTTATTCCTAAAATAGAATCAATTGTCTCATGTTTTATTAACTTACCAAATAAAAACATATTTTATTTGGTAAGTCATTAAATTCTTACCAAATAAGTGCTTAACAATAAAATGACAAGTAAATCATGCCGGTTGCATACAAGAACTTGCTATGATTTTAGCACAACAATATAATAATGGAAGTGCAATCTAGAATGTTTATACTCCCGCTGCAACGCACGGGCAATTATCTAGTTAGTAGGAAATAATCTGTAACCCGGTTCAAAATAATTTATATATGAAAGTTGCTTAGAAAAATCCAATGATTCCGAATATGCAATCCGTTCATGTGTCACATGCCCCTAGCATGTTGAACATGGAACCGCCCCCCTCTTTTCATTTGTCCAGAAAATGAAAAACACTGGGAAAACCCTCCGGATGTTTCCCCCCATCACTGTTATCGTGTAGTACCGCGTTAGAACACTCCTAGCACTGTGATGTTTGCTTGAACTACGTCGATATTTCCCCAAAGAGGAAGGGGTGATGCAGCACATAATGGTAGGTATTTCCCTCAGTGATGAGACCAAGGTAATTGAACCAGTAGGAGAACCACGCAACACCATGTAAACAGCTCCTATACACAAAGTACAAATATTGCGACCCGATGTAAGAGAGGGGCTGTTAATCCCTCACGGGTAAAAAGATAGGTAAAGTTGTAGTAGATTGGATAAATAGAAAAAATAAATTACTAAAAATTACCGCAAGGTATTTTTGTATTTTTGATTAATAGATCTGAAAATAAAAGTAACTAAAAATAGATCGTGAAGGCAAATATATTAAAGAAGAGACCCAGGCGCCGTAGATTTCACTAGTGGCTTCTCTTGAGAAAAATAGCATACGGTGGGAAAAACAAATTACTGTTGGGCAATTGATAGGACTTCAAATACTCATGACGATATCTAGGCCATGATCATTATATAGGCATCACGTCCAAGATTAGTAGACCGACTCCCGCCTGCATCTACTACTATTACTCCACACATCGACCGCTATCCAGCATGCATCTAGTGTATTAAGTTCAAGCAAAAACAGAGTAATGCAATAAGAATGATGACATGATGTAGACACGATTTATTTATGTGGAAATAGACCCCATCTTGTTATCCTTAATAGCAACGATACATACATGTTGGTTCCCCTTCTGTCACTGGGATCAAGCACCATAAGATCGAACCCATCACAAAGCACATCTTCCCTTTGCAAGATAAATAGATCAAGTTAGCCAAACAAAACCCAAATATAGGAGAAGAAATACAAGGCTATAAGCAATCATGCATATAAGAGATCAAAGAGGACTCAAATAATTTTCATCGATAAAAACATAGATCTGATCATAAACTCAAAGTTCATCGGATCCCAACAAACACACCGCCAAAAGAGTTACATCATATGGATCTCCAAGATACCATTGTATTGAGAATCAAACAAGAGAGAGGAACCATCTAGATACTAACTATGGACCCGTATGTCTACAATGAACTACTCACACCTCATCGGAGAGGCACCAATGAGCATGATGAACCCTTCTGTGATGGTGTTTAGATTGGATATGGTGGTTCTAGAACTTGCGGAGGCTGGAATTGATTTTCTTCGACTCCCCTAGGGTTTCTGTAATATTGGGGTATTTATAGAGCAAAGAGGCAGTGCGGAAGGCCACCAAAGTTGGCATAACCCACCTGGGCGCGCCTGGGCCCCCAGGCTCGCCCTAGTGGGTTGTGCCCCCCTCGAGGCACTGCTCTGGTACTTTTTCAGCACATCATGTGTCTTTTGGTCGAGAAAAATCCACAAAAAGTTTCACTGCATTTGGACTCCGTTTGGTATTGATTTCTTGCGATGTAAAAAACAAGCAGAAAACAACAACTGACACTGGGACTATGTCAATAGGTTAGTACCAAAAAATTATATAAAATAAAATGAGTGTAAAACATCCAAGAATGATAATATAACAACATGGAACAATGAACAATTATAGATACAATGGAGACGTATCAGCATCCCCAAGCTTAATTCCTGCTCGTCCTCGAGTAGGTAAATGATAAAAACAGAATTTTTGATGTGGAATGCTGCATAACATGTTCATCACATATTCTTTTCTTTTAGCACAGACATTTGGACTTTTATATCGTTCAAAGCAATAGTCTAGTTTTGACATAAAGACTTTAATACTCAAGCATATCAACAAGCAACCATGTCTTTCAAAATATCAACGTTGAAGCAAGTTATCCCTAGCCCCTTATTGCGAATCATTGATCCATTCATAAAACACACTCGAATACTAGCTATACCCAATGCTCAAGTATGATCATAGTGCCCCTTAGTTGGTGCTTTATAAGAGAAGATGGAGACTCAAGTAAATAATAAAAATTGCATAAAGTAAAAGAAAGGCCCTTCGCGGAGGGAAGTAGGTACTTGTAGAGGTGCCAGAGCTCAAAGCAAAAATTGAGAGATAAAAACGTTTTGGGAGGTATACTTTTCCCACCAATGAAAATGACTTAGAGTTCCCAACACTTTCCATGTTAGATATATCATAGGCGGTTCCCAGACAGAAAATAAAGTTTATTCCTTTTTCCACCATACTTTCACTTTCCATGGCTAACCGTATCTATGGGTGCCCTCCATACCAACACTTTCCAAGGAATTTATTATTTGACAACATGAAGTAAATTCATTTTTCATTTCGGGACTGGGCATCCCTAATACATTTGCCGTACTTTCGTGCAATGCCAAGTGAATAAACACTCATCGTGAGAATAACACATCTAGCATGGAAAATACTGTCCACCCCTCACCGTCTCGCGAGCGGTACGAGCACACGAAAGAGAAATTTATTTCGAAAATTAGAGATGGCACATACAAATTTGCTTAGAACATCACGGAAATACCGTATATAGGTAATGTAGAGTAGACTCATATGGCAAAACTGGTTTAAAGGATTTTAGATGCACAAGTAGTGATCATACTTAGTGCAAATGGAGGCTAGAAAAAAGATTGAGAAGCGTCCAACCAAGAAACGAAAAATCTCATAAGCAAGCATTAAGCATAGCTAACACCGAATAATGCACCACAAGTAGGATGTAATTTTCATTGCATAATTATTGACTTTCATGCTTGCATAGGGAATCACAAACCTTAACACAAATATTCTTACTAAAGCATAATTACTCATCAACATGACTCACATATCATATCGTCATATCTCAAAACCATTACAAATAACCAAGGTTATTTTGTCCAATGATCTTCATGAAAGTTTTTATTATATCCTCATTGGATATCTATCACTTTGGGAGTAGTTTCATATGTTGCTTTTAATAAGCTCAAACAAATATAAGTGAAGAACATGAACATAATATTTCTTTCTCTCAAAATAATTTAAGTGAAGCAAGAGATAATTTCTTTAAAAAATTGCTAACTTCCAAATAAATCTAAGTGAAGCATGAGAGCATTTCTTCAAAAATAACAAGCACACCGTGCTCGAAAAGATATAAGTGAAGCACTAGAGAAATTCCATGGCTCTAAAGATATAAGTGAATCATAGGTGTGTCCAGCAAGGATTCAAGACTTAAAATAAAAAAACAAGCAAAGACTAAAAATCATACAAGACGCTCCAAGCAAAACTCATAACATATGACAAATAAAAATATAGCTTCAAGTAAAATATCGATGGTCGTTAGAAGAAAGAGGGGATGCCACTCGGGAGCATCACCAAGCCTATTTGCTTGATACTTCTTGAATATTATCTTGGGATGCCTTGGGCATCCCAAAGCTTAGCCTTTCACTAATCCTTATTCTTTCATCCATCGTAATATCACCCAAAACGTGAAAAATTCAATCACACAAAACTCATCAAAACCTTCGTGAGATCCGTTAGTATAAGAAATCAAACCACTACTATAAGTACTGTTGATAACCCATTCATATTTTATTTTTTGCATTATATCTACTATATTCCAAATTTTCTATGGCAAAAACACTTCCAAGAAAACCATAGAATCATGAAAATAAGCACACAAGGCAAAGAAAACAGAATCTGTCAAAAACAGAATAGTCTGTAGCAATATGGATATTTCGAATACTTCTGTAACTACAAAAATTCTAAACAATTAGGAACACGTGGGAAATTTGTTTATTAATCTTCTGTAGAAAGAATCAACTCAAAAGAACTCTTCCTTTAAAAATCGCAATTTATTTCATCAGCACAAAAGTTTCTGTTTTTCAGCAAGATCAAATCAACTCTCACCCAAATCTTCCCAAAGGCCTTGCTTGGCACAAACACTAATTTAAACCACAAAAACACATCTAATCAGAGGCATAATTGGGTGTTTTATTGAAAACAGCAAGAAAACCAAAAATCAAAAAGATAGAAGTTGGGTTGCCTCCCAACAAAGCTATCATTTTATGCTCCTAGCTAGGCATAATATTTCATTCATGCTCACATGAAAGATAATAATTGCAACACAAAGAGAGCATTATCAAACATATGACAAACACATTTAAGTCTAACATACTTCCTATACATAGGAATTTTATAAGCAAACAAGTTACCAAGACAAGAAATATCTAGCATATGCAAAGGAGAGGAATAAAACATTGACAATCTCAACATAACGAGAGGTAATTTAGTAACATGAAAATTTCTACAACCATATTTTCCTCTCTCATAATAATTACATGCAGGATCATAATCAAATTCAACAATATAACTATCACAAAAAATATTCTCTTCATGATCCACATGCATGCAAAGTTGACACTCTTCCAAAATAGTGGGGTTATCATCAAATAAAGCCATGACCTCTCCAAACCCACTAATTTCACGAGATTGAACACTCTCCAAATATGTGGGATTAATTTTACCTAAAGTTAACGCTCTTCCAAACCTACTTTGAATATTATTGCAAACATATTCATCATGAAGCTTAAATAAATTTTCAAGGTCATAAGAAGAATCACCCCAATCATGTTCATTGCAACAAGTACTGGACATAGCAAAATTAGCATCCCCAAGCTTGGTGTTTTGCATATAATTAACACAATTGACTTTAATAGAATTTATAGTAACATCATTGCAATCATGCTTTTCATCTAAGGAGCTATCATGAATCACTTTATAGTTTTCTTATTTTAGCTCTTCATCAAAATTTCTAGATTCATAAATCTCAAGCAAAACTTCATAGAAAATCTAGTGAACTCAATTCACTAGCAATGTGTTCATCATAGTTGGATCTCTTGAAAAGATTAGCAAGTGGATGAGGGTCCATATCGATATATTTTTAGCAAGCGAAGATGCAAGCAAATAAGAGACACATGGCAACAGAAGAAAACAAGAGATCTGACACAAAAAAGGCAAACGGAACGAAGGCGAATAAAACGGCAAATTTTTGTGAAGTGGGGGAGAGGAAAATGAGAGGCAAATGGCGAATAATGTAAATTGCAAGGAGATGTGATTAGGAACCTGGTTGATCTTGATGATGTCTCCCTGGCAACGGCGCCAGAAATTGGTGAGTTTTCGGGAGACTATCTTGACGTGATCCTCCCCGGCAACGGCGCCAGAAATTCCTTTTGATGTCTGCTTGAACTATGTTGGTATTTCCCCAAAGAGGAAGGGATGATGCAGCACAGTAATGGTAGGTATTTCCCTCAGTGATGAGACCAAGGTTATCGATCCAGTAGGAGAACCACGCAACACCACGTAAACAGCTCCTGCACACAAAGAACAAATACTTGCAACCCAACGTAAGAGAGGGGCGGTCAATCCCTCATGAGTAAAAAGATATGTAAAATTGTAGTAGATTGGATAAATAGATCTCGCGGGAATGCGAGATAAAATAAATTACTAAAAATTGCAGCAAGGTATTTTTGTATTTTTGTATTTCTGGATTAATAGATCTAAAATAAAAGCAAAAAAAATATCGCGACGGAAAATGTATTAAAGAAGAGACCTGGGGGCCGTAGATTTCACTAGTGGCTTCTTTCGTGAAAAATAGTAGTGGGAAAACAAATTACTGTTGGCAATTGATAGAACTTCAAATAGTCATGACCATATCCAGGCAATGATCATTATATAGGCATCACGTCCAAGATTAGTAGACCGACTCCTGCTTGCATCTACTACTATTAATCCAAGAATGACAATATAACATCATGGAACAATCAAAAATTATAGATACATTGGACACGTATCTGATAACCCACAAGTATAGGGGATCGCAACAGTTTTCGAGGGTAGAGTATTCAACCCAAATTTATAGATTTGACACAAGGGGAGCCAAAGAATATTTGAAGGTCTTAGCAATTGAGTTCACTGTTCAAAAAGATCTTCTGATTCAGCGATTTATCGTCCGATTTATCACTACTCTTGGGGTGATCGATAAGATTATGCCTTATTTTCCCCATTTATCGTTTGTGCTGATTTATCGCTATGACAAGCGATTTATCGGGAATCTACCAATAAAATCAGGCCTATTCGTAGCACTATGTTTGCAAAAACTATGTTTATGACCTTGTTACGCAATATGTACTGTTTTCCTATTTTGTTCTTCATTATACCAGGATTCAAAGGCTAGGAATCAAGGTAACACTTCTGTCCAATATTGTTTTGGTGTTGAATATAGCATATTTTAGTGTTGAGAACCTTGGATTTGAAAAAATGGCCGATTAATAGTCGACCGACAAAATCAATTAATCGGCCGATTTTCAATTAATCTCTAATCCCCAGCTGACCGAGACGATAACAATAAGCGATATACTAAACATTGGTTGAGTTATCAATTCAACCACACCTAGAGATTAATTATCTGCAGCAAAGTGATTAGTAGCATAATAATATGATAGTTTTGATGATAGCAGTAGTAGCAACTGTAACGGTAACGGTGATAGCAATGATTTAGTAGCAGTAATGATAGCAATAGCAATAGTAGTAACTTAGCAAGAACAGTATAAGATACATTCATATGCATTGGATTGGTGACTCGTTGGATGATATTCATCAGGAGACAGCTATAACCTAGGGCGATACGGCACTAGCTCCAGTTCATAAATATAATGTAGGCATGTATTCCATAAATATTTATACGTGCTTATGGAAAGAACTTGCATGATATCTTTTGTCCAACCCTCTCGTGGTAGCGGGGTCCTATTGGAAACTAAGGGATATTAAGGCCTCCTTTTAATAGACAATTGGAACAAAGCATTAGCACACGATGGATACATGGACTCCTCAAACTATGGTCATCACCGAGAGTGGTCCCGACTATTGTCACTCTGGGGTTACCGGATCATAACACGTAGTAGGGACTATAACTTGCAAGATCGGATCTAGAACATGGATATAATGGTGATAACATAAATGGTTCAGATCTAAAATCATGGCACCCGGACCCAAAGTGACAAGCATTAAGCATGGCAAAGTCATAGCAACATCAATCTCAAAACACAGTGGATACTAGGTATCAGGCTCAAACAAAACTAACTCGATTACATGATGAATCTCATCCAACTCCTCACCGACCAGCGAGCCTATAAAGGAATTACTCACTCCTGGTGGGGAGCATCATGGAATTGGCGATGGAGATGTGTTGGTGATGACGAAGATCGAAGATCCCCCTCTCCGAAGCCCCAAACAGACTCCAGATCTAGTCTCTAGATGAAGAACAGGAGATGGCGGTGTCTCCATCTCGTTAAACGCGATAATTCTTTCTCCCTGATTTTTTTCTGGAATAATGTGATTTTATAGTGTCGGTTTCAGGGTTAGAGGGGCCACCAGGTGGGGACAACCCACCGGGGCATGCCTGGGAGGGCAGGCGGACCCTGGTGGGTTGTGCCCACCCAGGTGCCCCCTCAGGTGGTTCTTGGCTCCAGAAATTCTCTTTATTGATATAAAAAATCCTCTTAAAGTTTTGTTCCATTCCGAGAACTTTTATTTCTACACAAAAACAACACCATGGTAGTTCTGCTGAAAACAGCGTCAGTCCTGGGTTAGTTTCATTAAAATCATGCAAATTAGTGTCCAAAACAAGAGGAAAAGCGTTAGGAAAAGTAGATACGTTGGAGACGTATCAACTCCCCCAAGCTTAAAGCTTTGTGTGTCCTCAAGCAATTCAGTTGATAAACTGAAATTGAAACAGAAAAAAAGTACGAACTCTTTTGCTCTTGTTTCATAAATAAGCTTAAATAGCACCTAGGTTTTCAGCAAAGATTATAACTAACCATGTCAAAAATAACTCTTAAAAATTATATTAACTCATATCAATGACATAATCAACTACAGAGCAATAATAAGATATCTCAAACAGCAACACGTTGTCAAAACAACCATGATATAATATGACAATAGTGGTATCTCAATAGCCCTTTCTGAGACGGCAAAACATAAATGCAGAGCACCCCCAAAGTTCAAGCAGCGACTAAACATTGTAATTGATGGAAGAAAAGACCCAGTCATGATGTCCAACATTAGCTACACACAATGCATCAGCATGACAACCGTGCTCTCAGGTTCTGGCGCTTATTTGAGAAGGTGATGACACAACATAAAAGTAAATGGATAGTCCCTTCACATAGGGAAGAAGTGATTTGTAGAGGTGCTAGAGCTCAAGTTTTTAAAACAGAGGTAAAAGAAATTTTGAGACATGCACCCTTCTCATTTACTTCACGACTATCAGTTATCAATATCTCCCATGCTAAACACGCTAGTGGCGGTTCCCCAGCGGAAATATAAAGGTTATGACTCCATTGGGATTTTTTGTTTGATTATTTGTAAGCTTTTTTCTTTTTGCAGTTTGGGACTAGGCATCCCTATTACCGCCCTTTTCTCGTGCGATGGCGAGTGAATAAACACTCGACCTGAGAATAACCCGCTTAGCATGGAAGATACCGAGTACCTCCTGTCGTTCCATGAACGATCCAGGCACACAAAAAGGATATTTATTTGAAGTTTTTAGAGATGGCACATGAAATTTTACTTAGGACGGCAGGGTAATACCGCATATAGGTAGGTATGGTGGACTCATCTGGAATGACTTGGCTTTCAGGATTTTGATGTACAAGGAGAGTACCCACTTAGTACAGGCGAAGGCTAGCAAATAGGTTGAGATGCGGCCAGCTAGAGAGCAACAACAATCATGAACATGCATTATGCATAAGTAGCATTGGATACTAGCAAGAGTAGGATATGAACACCATAAACATAAATATCATAGAGGCTATGTTGGTTTTGATTCAACTACATGCATGAACATGTGTCAGGTCAAGCCACTCGAACATTCAGAGGAGGATACCATATCATCAGACTACATCAAAATCACTTTAACGCGATGTTGATATCCAAGATAAGTCATTATTCACTCCTAGCTACTTATGCATGGCATGAGAAACTATAATCTCTAATTGTCATTGCAAGCATGTTTGATCATAATAGGCTGAATCATGGATACTAGGTTAAGCATATTTACAAAAACAGAACAATTCGAATTGATACCCGTTTCTCTCTACCATGGCCAATTCATCTAATATCGTCATTATTGCCTTTCATTTGCACGACCGAACGATTTGAAAATAATAATAGTGCAAGAGTGTTGTGGACTAAGCTCGAATCTGCAAATATTTTATTCAAGAGGAGAAGACAAGGTAATATGGACTCTTTATTAGATCAATAATGCAAATGGGAGCCACCACTACTAGAAAAAAGGCTGTTATTGGAGCACCAGTTTTTGCTATTAATGGCGCACTAATAGGTGCGCCACTATCAACATGCCACTAGTAACAAATAGTAATGGCGCACATTTGATGCGCCATTACTATCACAGATAGTAATGGCGCACCTATAGTGCACCATTACTATGCCTAGAAGTGCGTCATTACTATCTGACTTAGTAATGGCGCACCACATAGAAGTGCGCCATTACTAACATTTTTTTTCAAAAAAAATTCAGAATTTTTTTTTCAATTTTTTGTTCAGATTTTTTTTTCATTTTTTTCTTAATCTCGGGTCACTGTGGCTTAATCTCGTCTCAATATGCTTAATCTCAAGTCAAATCGCACTCCGTGGTCAAACTTCCCAGAAGATCACGCATCCTCACACTACTCCAGCCCTAGCACGCTTAACTTCTCAGTTCTATCCAACCCTAGAACCATCTCACTTAACAGGCACTTGTTGATATATCTATCATATCTATCCTATTAAACCTTGTTGATGTCTAGGACTTTGTTCATGTTCATGAGTGTGATGAAATTTTGGAAAAATATTTCAAACTTCCCGGCCATATTACGTATCATATTTTGAACATTTTTTCCAAAAAAGAATCAAAACCAATTTTTTTTCTATTACTAGTGGCGCACCTAGCAAATGGTGCGCCATTACTAAGTTTGAATTTTTTTTCCATTTTCCCCCCTCTAGATCTTAAAAGCCCCGTATCTTTTATTCTGTTAGGTTTTTGGGGATTCTAAAAATCTTCAACGGGGTTCCCCCGATTGAATTCGGATGTAACTTTTCGAGTAGATGATTTTTCATATAAAAAAAATTTTAATCCCAGTTCGTATGCAAAAGTTATGCCCATTTTACTAAATTCCAGAGAGATTTTGCAAATAAAGTCGAAATTCATATTTGTAAATTTTCCCAACAACTAGACCACATATCACATGGGAAACTTATTTTCTTTTATTTTTTTGACATTTCCATCATTTTCTTTTATTTTTTTAAAACAGAAAAGGCGGTCCACGGGGGGGGGGGGGGGGGGTGCACCTAGAAAGTTAGTAATGGTGCACCTTCACAAAGTGCGCCATTAATATGTGTATGACTTGGTCAAACCTGGGTCAAAGTTAGTAATGACGCACTTCGTATAGGTGCGCCATTACTAAGTTTGACATAGTAATGGCGCACCTATGCAAAGTGTGCCATTACTAAGCTTGATCAAGGTTTGACCCAGTCATACACATAGTTATGGCGCACTTTGTAAAGGTGCGACATTACTATGTCAACTTAGTAATGGTGCACCTATACAAAGTGTGCCATTACTATGTGTATGACTGGGTCAAACCTTGGTCAAACTTAGTAATGGCGCACTTTTTTTCACCTGGTGTGCCATTACTGTTTTGGTTACTAATGGCATAGCTACACATGGTGCGCCATTAGTATTTAGTAATGGCGCACCACATGTATAGTGCACCATTAGTGTCCATATGGGCTATAGTTGTTTTTCTAGTAGTGCACTCAACATTTTCATCGTGGTCTTCTCCTCGGTATGACTCAATAAAAAGAAAAAAATCCAGAGAAATACACTAAAATATTTTGGAGTTTTTGGTTTTCCGTAAACGAGCAAATGAAAAGTGGAAAGCAAAATGTGAAAAACTAATTACCTGGGAAAGCTCCCAACAAGTAAAGGAAGAATAGGGAAATCTTTTTGGGTTTTCTTTTTGGTGCTACAGCATTGTTAAACTAGGAAGAAAAATCAAAAAGAAGCAAGAACATATTTTTGGATTTTCTCAAAGTTATTCAAACACAAGAATAAAGCGAGAAAAATAAATTAAGCATGGATGATACAATGAAAAAGTTTGAACACCGACAACTCAAATGAAATGTGTGAACAATAATGTAATGTCGGTGGGAATACGTACTCCCCCAAGCTTAGGATTTTGGCCTAACTTGGTAGTCGGTCAATAGCGTGTGTAATGGTCTAAGTGGTAGCTCACGGAGGCTCTTGGTGCGGATGCCTCAGCCTGCCGTGCAACCACAACCGCTGCGTTATGAGCTTGGGCCTGGCTCTCAAGAACGTAATATCTTCCCCTGTCATGAACATCAAAGAGAGCGGGTGCTGGCAAATATGTGTCTACCACATATTCCTTGTTAAACGTCAAATTATAAGTGAAATTATGAGGATCACCCCTAAGAATTTTATGACGTTTCATAGCATCAAAGTCTAGGTACTGTGTGGGTAAAATAGGATCAGAGGGCAAAGGTGAAACACCCAGCCCTCTTGCTAAGCATGTGGCATAAATTCCACCATAAAATATCCAGTACTAGCATTGTGCTGTAACCTACGTGCAACAATCACTCCAAGATTATAACTTCTATCACCGTACAGAGCGGTGTGAATGAGGCTCAGATCAGGAGCACAAAGTGTACTACAATATTGTTTGCCTACAATACATTTTTCATTAAATAATGCGAACTACTAAATTGCAGGAAAATGCATGCTCTTTATTCTACCTTGTGTCACTCCCCTAGTTTCACCAAAGCAAAGACTAGTCAAAAATAATTCAAACTCAGACCTAGGTGGCTCATCGAGCGAACCCCAGAATGGGATTTTGCAGGGGTGAGCAAACCTTTCTAGAGAAATGGTAAATGGATTTTCATGTAGTTTAAATGACACCCTAGACTCACGGGGAGATAATTTAAATACTTTGACTAGGCCCGGGCATTCGGTAGAAACTGACAATTTGGTTACTACCAATCAGTTTATTTTAAATTTAGGTTATAAAAATGCTAACCGAAAATGGATGCCCAAAACTGCAAACCGAAAATTTGGTTAACCGGTTATTTCGGTTCGGTTTTTAGTTTAACCGAATAAGGTTGCCTTTGGTGTTGTAACGTAGCATAACTACACACACCTTTATATAGCTGAGCTACCTACTCCCTTCCCCCTTAGCTGGGCGATGTGGGACCAAAAAGATATACTACTACCGGCCAATTCGCACCATCAGCTGCACCTTTTCATGTTCAATTAGCTCACAGACTTGCACATTATTGGGCTTGGGCCTTGGACGTATGTGGTCAGCCCATGGGAACCGCTAGTATCTAGTCGCATGTGTACAGTCAGCGTTGTGTCGCGAAGCACTGATCGTTCATCCAACCTTTCTTGTCTGTAGCTCGGTTTTTTGGTTTAACCGATAAGTATACTGAATTGACAAATCTCATTTCGGTTAGTGAATGCAAAAAACCAAATATTCTTAAACCAAAAAACCGAAATTTTGGTTTATTCGGTTTCGGTATCGGTTCGGCGTTCGGTTTGTTGGTTTTTATTCCCACCTCTACCTTTGTGAAATGATTCGATGAGGATGAGGTGTTGGTCGCACTTATCTGAAATTTAGGGAGCGAGATCGGCATTCTGAACATATTGCTCAGATTCCTCCTTAATACCCACACTCACCATATAATCGTTGCATGGCCATAAGCATGTTTTGGTGGTGGCACTTCGAATGGAACTTTCACTTGGTTCAACATAGGACCGACGAACGGAGCTGCTGCTAGAAGATGCCTCCGAGGACCTCCTCCTCGAAGAACTCCTTCCAAAAAGGTTCATCATGTTCACGTACAATTTCTGGAAAATTTTGGTCACAAAAAGTTATTAACAAAACTTCACAAAATTGATAGCAACTACTCATAGGAATGTATAGAGGCCATAGTAAGCATTCAAACTACTTAGAACTCTAAGAATTCAACATGCAAGCTCATCTACAGTAGCACCAAGAGTAACTAATTATTCTAAGTATAAACCACTAAAACAAAAACTAATTGGACACATGGAGGAGTCACATACCAAGCAACAAATCCCCAAAACAGTTTCGAAAATGGAGCTTCGAGTAAAGAGATCAAAATCCGCGGTTTCGGGAGCAAGAACACAAGAGAGAGAGTGATAGTGAATTTTTGCTGGAAGAATGGAGTGATGTGGGAAGAAGAAGTAAGTGAGGGGGCCCATGTGGGGACCACAACCAACCAGGGCGCGCCTGGAGGTCCTGGCGCGCCCAGGTGGGTTGTGCCCACCTGGTGCACCTCCCTCTGATATTATTTGCACCAGAAATTCAGAAATATTCAGGAAAAAAATCGTATTAAATTTACAGAGCATTCTGAGAACTTTTATTTTTGGTTCATTTTTTATTGCAAAGAAAACTCAGAAAAGAGTCAAAGCATGGCATTTTATTTTATTTTACTAATAAAACAAGAAAACAAAAAGATAGGGACAGAAGGTAGTGCTTACTAAATCCATCAACTTCATACCTTTCAAAAATGATCCATTAATAAGGTTGATCAAGTCTTATTAACAACCACTTTCGGTTAATATGAAATCAAAGAAATTTCGTAAATCACTAAGTTACCTCAATGGGGATATGAATGTCCCCAACAATAAGCATTTCATATTTCTTTTTAACAGTAGGTAGAGGTAGTTGAAACCTTCCAATAGTGATTGTTGGATATTTTTCAATAACATTAATATCAGAGGGAGGTGCACCAGGTTCGACATTCACGTGGAATTGTTTCTTCGGAAAGTGCATCATATGCTCATTACCATTGATATGAAAAGAGACCTTGCTTTTATTGCAATCAATAACAGCCCCTGCAGTATTCAAGAAGGTTCTACCAAGGATAATCGACATGTTGTCATCCTCGGGCATCGCAAGTATAACAAAGTCAGTAAAAATAGTAACATTAGCAACAACAACGGGCACATCCTCACAAATACCGATAGGTATGGCAGTTGATTTATTAGCCATTTGCAAGGATATTTCAGTAGGTGTGATTTTATTCATATCAAGTCTTTTATATAAAGAGAAAGGCATAACACTAACACTAGCTCCCAAATCACATAAGGCAGTTTTCACATAATTTCTTTTAATGGAGCAAGGTATAGTTAGTATTCCCTGATTTCCATGTTTTTAGGTACTCCATATCTATAAGTATAATTAGCAAGCATAGTGGAGATTTCATCTTCTAGTATTTTTCACTTATTAGTGATGATGTCTTTCATGTACTTTGCATAAGGAGGCATTTTAAGGATATCAGTTAAGCGAGTTCGCAGAAAAACTGGCCTCAACATTTCATCAAAGCGTTCAAATTCTTCATCATCTTTGTTTTTAGTTTACTTAGGTAGAAAGGTCATAGGCTTTTGAACCCATGGTTCTCTTTCCTTACCATGCTTTCTAGCAACAAAGTCTCTTTTGTCATATCTATTATTCTTAGGTTGTGGGTTATCAAGATAAACAGATGGTTCTATCTCAACATCACTATCTGGTTCTTTATCATTTGGTTGAGTGTCTTCATGAACCTCATCATTACGTTTTTCATTATCAGAAGGTGAGCGTTCATTACCAGATTGAGTTTCAGCATCAGAGATAGAAACTTCATTATCATTATCAGGAGGTTTTTCTAGTTTAGGTTCACTAGAGGCAGGCAAAGTCCTATTATTTTTCTACTTCTTTTTCTTTTTAGAAGGACTAGGTGCATCAGTGTTAATTCTTTGAGAGTCTTGTTCAATTCTTTTTGGGTGTCCCTCAGGATAATGTGGTTCCTTTGTCATTTTACCTCCTCTAGTTGCCACTCTAACAACAAAGTCACTTATATTATTGTTCATTTCATCAAGTAACTCTCTTTGACATTTAGCACCTTGTTCTAATTGAGTTTGAACCATAGAGGCATGCTTTCCTACACCTCTAACATCATTTGAGTTTCTAAATAACAGGTCACTTAAGAGAGCAATCATATCAGAGTTGTATTTCAATTATTTCATAACATTTGCATTGAAGTGATCTTGCTTTCTAATGTAACTATCAAACTCATAAATGCATTGACTAGGATGTTTATTATGAGGATCATCACTATCATTGAATTTCATTAAAGATTTTACCTCTACCACCTTAGGTGGTGGTGGTGCTTCAAGCCCATGTATTTCTTCAATAGGTGGTAAATTTTAACATCCTCGGCTTTAATACCTTTTTCCTTCATAGATTCCTTTGCCTCTTGCATATCTTCAGGACTGAGATATAAGATGCCCCTCTTCTTTGGAGTGGGTTTAATAGGTGTTTCAGGAGGAGTCCAATCATCATAATTTTTCAACATGTTATTCAATAATTCCTCAGCTTGCCCAATAATTTGCACAACTATCTAGGAAATCCCTAGAAGCATCAGTTAGTCCATTATAGAAGATACCAAGTATTTCATTTTTCTTAAGAGGATGATCAGGCAAAGCATTAAGCAATTGGAGAAGCTTGTTTCTTAAGAGGATACTCTCTTCTTCAATTTGCACAAAGTTAAAAATTTCCTGCAAGGCAGCTTGTTTCTTATGAGCAGGGAAATATTTTTCAGAGAAGTAATAAATCATATCCTGGGGACTATGCACACAACCAGGAGCAAGAGTATTGTACCAAGCTTTAGCATCACCCATTAATGAGAACGGAAATAACTTGAGAATATAATACTAGCGAATCTTCTCATCATGAGCAAAAAAGGGTGGCTATATCATTCAACTTAGTAAGATGTGCCACAACAGTTTCAGTTTCATAACTGCCGGATATCGGGTTCCGGCAAAACCCTTAAGGATCAAACTCTAGGGTGTGCATGAAGATCTTATCCCTACCGAAACACGCCCTCAGCCTCACCGCGATTGCTAAGCTAGATCGATGAACAACACAAGAGACACGAGGTTCATACTGGTTCGGGCCACCGTTGTGGTGTAATACCCTAATCCAGTGTGTGGTGTGGTGGATTGCCTCTTGGGCTGATGATGAATAGTACAGAGGAAGAACAACCTCGCGAGGAGAGGTGTTCTTGTGGTGGTGTTCTGCTTGGAAGGATTCGATCCCATCCTACTATGGTGATTATCTCTATTTATAGAGGCCCTGGTCCTCTTCCCAAATATTGAGCGGGAAGGGATCCAACAATGGCCATTTTGTAAGGGGACAACTAGTACAAGCTATCCTGACTAAAGGTGGTCTTCGACTGCCAAAGGTGCTGGTGATGACACCGTCTTGGGCTCCACGGTGACCTCTGTCCTGCCGTTCTGCTGGTCTTGCTCTCGTTGCACCGATATGGAAACCTTTGTCTGATGCCTAGGTACTCCGCGCTTGCGCTTGCCCCCTTTGCACCAAAGAGGAAACGAGGACACTGTGCAGGCTGGCACCCGCCTGGTCTTGATCGTCATGGCTTGTGTCATGAGCACCTCATGAGGTACCCCTTGCCTCGATCTCTCCATCTCCTCGCGAGCCTGCCTGGTGAGGCTGCCCCTGAGGAGGCCTTGCGTCGTCCGCCCCGCGAGGCTTGGCCCCTCGCGAGGGTCTTGGGCGCTTGTTTGATGAAGACGAGCCGTACTGGGCCATTGGTTGAGCCACGCAGCAGGCCGCAGGAAGGCAAGTCTGGGGACCCCCGTTCCCAGAATGCCGATAGTAGCCCCCGGGCCCAAGGCGTGCTCAGACTTGGCTTAGCAGCGAAGCCAAAGGCAAGTGAGGAGTTCCACGGGCCCTCACAGCCTGCGGCCTTGGTCGACGCGTGGCGACTAATTGGACGTCGGCGTCTCCGCTTCCCCACGTTGCCTCGGCAACTGCCCGATTTGACGAGTCCCTGCTGCATGCAAAAAGAGTCATCATTACATGTGATCGTGGAGGCCGACAGGTTGCCTCCCTTGGGTTATAAATATGGAAGGGCGAGAGCCCCCGTTTGTCCATCTCTTCTTGCTCTTCCTGCCCGCTTCTTCTTCCTCGCTCCTGCTGCTTGCTGCGCCCCTCATGGTGCCCGTGAAGAGGTTCTCGGCCGCGGAGAAGGGGAAGGCTTGCCAGGAAGGGCCTGGCTCTCCTCCGCCCAAGCGCGGCCGTGGTCATCCTCGCAAGCATCCCGTGACCCCTGCCATGGCTTCCTGTGGCCGCGAGGGTGGCCCTTCACGCGGTGGTGGCCGCCCATGTCGAGGCAGCCCTATTGGAGGAGGAAGGCGTCTCGTGGCTGCGCGGCCTCCCCGGCCGCGCTTCCATTCGACATAGGTGCTGCCAAAGTTTGTTCTGTGGTCGGACAACCCGGCCAGCAACTGGCTCCAGCTCCCTCGCTTCTTCGCCGGTGAACTGCCAGCCGCTGGCCCCTGCAGGCTCTGGGTGCAGGCGGACTGCTGCTGTAGCAGGGCCTCCTGGGTCACGGTGGAGATCTCTGTCGCCGGCAATGTGGCCCTGACCCGGGGCTGCCAAAACCGCGCGCGTGGCCTAGGCAGGCGGTGCACCCTCCACTTCAGGTACGACGGCGACGCGACCCTATACGTGAGGGTGTTCAGAGAAGATGGCCGCCATGTTGGGGGCTGCCCTATAGACGATGATGGCGACGAGGTGCTCGGCCTTGGCGACGGCCGTGATGAGGGCGAAGGCGAACCCGCTCCCGGAGGCGACCGCAGCTCATCGAGCTTCAACAGCTCCTCCTTCGGCGACAGCTCCTCCAGCGGTGGCCGCGATCAGCCACCATGCCGCCACGCCCGCTTCAAGGGCGCTAGCGGGTCGTCCCGTCGCCGCGCTCCGGTGAAGTGCGAGGCGGAGTCTGATTGAGCTCGGGAAGACGACGAAGATCCTTCCTCGCGAGCTGTTGCAAGGCACGCGCTGCTTTTATTTTGTTTTTCTCCTTTTCCTGCATCGAAAGAGAGAGGTATGGGGCTCTGTGGGGGTGTGCAACAGACTATGATCCCCTAATTATCGTACTGCATTTATTGTTCCTTTGTTGTGCTATGGTGTCATTGTCATGTGTATGCGCGTAGGAACAACTTAGCTCGGGATGTTTGCAGTAGTTTCCGCCTTGTGAGGTACTTGCCTGAGGCCTTGCCAGGCGCCTTAAGAGCTGCAAAAAAGAAGTTGGGGGAATCATTTCCGGACGTTGGTTGCGAGGGTTGCCGGCCGTGGCCCTGTGCTTTGTGTCGTGATGCCCGAGGGGAATGGACTAGGAGGGGTGCTCCCGCTGCTAACTCGAACAAGAGAGCCTCGCGAAAATTAAGAGAGGAAGGGCTCACGAGGGTGCTCACGCAGCCCCCTCACGAGGTTTGCGAGAGAGAGAACGAGTCAGACAAAAGCTGAAAACAGAGAACAGGGGCAGAAGACGGCAAATAACAGTAGAAGCAACTTCAATAAAGGTTCAAACAAGGGAGAACGAACCAACTACGGAAAGCAAATGAAAAGCCGCGTCCGGCACCTAGTCTAGTCTTCGACATCTTCTCACCAGCGCGGAGCTAAGTGCTACCACTAGGCGTGGGTGGGAGCTCCCGAGGCCCGAGGGTGGCTCTCCGGAGACTCCGGGGCGTGTACAGCCCCAACTCATTATTACGTGAGAGTGTCACGGGCGGCGAGCTTCACAGGCACTGGGCCTTCTTCATAGGCACCGGGCCTTTCTTCGTGCGGCGAGCTTCACAGGCACCGGGCCTTCCTCACAGGCACTGGGCCTTTCTTCAGGGGTAAAACTTCAGGGGTACCCCCCCTGAGTCTCCAGGCGCGCGGCACCAAGACTGGAAACATGAACAACCTTGAACGGGCACTCCCACATGGGCGAGAGCTTATGCGGCCCTTCCCTGGAGACCATCTGCCTAAGTACGAGGTTACCTACCTCCACAGTCCTGGCGCGGATGTTGCGGCAGTGATACCGCCGCAGCGCCTTCTGGTATCTTGTTGCTCGCAGTGTGGCTTCACAACGGCGCTCCTCCCCCAGCACGAGGTCCATCCCCTGCGTGGCGTCCTGTTGTGCCTCATCAAATGCTAGGACCTGTGTGGAGCGACACCTGAACTCATGAGGGAGGACCGCCTCTGCTCCGTAGACGAGGAAGAACAGGGTCTCGACAGTCGGCTTGGTGGTGGTAGTGCGGATGGACCACAGCACGGACTGGAGCTCGTCGTACCAGCCCCTACCGCAGGCCTCCAGCTTCTTCTTGAAGGTCCTGGTCTTGAGGCCCCTCAAGACCTCCGTGTTGGCACGTTGAGCCTGGCCGTTACTCCGGGGGTGCGCCACCGAAGTGTAGCATATCTGCATTCCAACGTTAGCACAATACATTTTGAAGAGATTGCTGGTGAACTACGAACCGTTATCGATGATGATGCGATTAGGGACCCCAAACCGGCTCATGAGGCCCTTGATGAACTTGACTATGGAACCGGCTGGGATGGTGAGGGCGGCTTCCACCTCTGCCCATTTGGTGAACATGTCTATGGCGACGTAGAGGTAGCGGTAGCCCCCAGGTTCTCGAGGAAACCGGCCCATGATATCCAGCCCCCAGACCGCGAATGGCCACGAGAGCGGGATGGTCTGCAGGCCCTGAGCTGGCTGATGGATCTTCTTGGCATGGAACTGGCAGGCTTCATAGGACTTCACCAGCTCGATCGCGTCATTGAGTGCCGTAGGCCAATAGAACCCGCTGCGAAACGCCTTGCCGACGAGGGTCCGTGATGATGAGTGGTGTCCGCAACCTCTGCCGTGTATGTCAGCCAACAATTCCTTCCCCTGTTCCCTGGAGGTGCAACGTAAGGAAACGTCATTTGGCCGCTTCCGGTATAGCTCACCGTCTTGGATGCAGTAGGCCGTGGCCTGCCGGGCCACTTGTTCCGCGTGCTCCTCTTTCTTTGGCAGCGTCCCTTGCATCAAGTAGTCCTTGCATTCCATGGTCCAGCATCCGTCCTGAGGCTCCAGCGCCAAGAGTAACCGTGCTCCCGAGGTCGGGCCATAGGTCGGGGCTCCTGTGGCAGGTGGCTGAGGGAGTTCTTCCCGAGGCTGTGCTATGCTCGAAAATGATGGTGCCGCCGACGGCTCGAAGAGCCGCTCCTCGAAAATGCCAGGCTCCTAAGGCAGCCGCCTGGACGCCCTTTTGGCGATATCATCAGCCTCTTGGTTGGTGCAGCGGGGCACATGCTGCAACTCCAGTCCCCAAAACTGCTTCTCCATCTTGCGTACTTCCGCAAGATACGCCTCCATGTACTCGTCCCTTGGCTCGTACACCTTGTTGGAGAAGTTGACGAGGAGTTGTGAATCACACTTGATGACAAGGCACTTCACTCCCAGTGCTGCTACAACTTTCAGGCCTACTTTGAGGCCCTCATATTCAGCTATGTTGTTGGAGACCTTCTCGCCCTGCTGGAAACAGAGCCGTACGGCGTAATAGAGCTTGTCCTGAGTGGGGGATATAAGCACTGTGCCAGCCCCCGCGCTGTGCCACGAGAATGCTCCATCAAAGTACATGACCCAGCCATCAGGTGCTTCACTTCCTGGGGAGAGAGACTGATCTTCGCCCGTCTCGAGCCCTGGCGCGTCTGTCCATTCTGCCACAAAATCAGCAAGTGCGGCTCCCTTGACGACCTTGGTTGTGCTGACCTCCAAATTAAATGCTTGCAACTTGATGTTCCATTCGGCGGCCCTTCCAGCGGAGTTGGGGCTCTTGAGTACCCTTTCCAGTGGGTAGGCCGAGACGACCTTAATGGGGTGACCTTGAAAGTAGTGCTGCAGCTTGTGTGAGGACCACCGTGCTGACGAAGTACACCGGATGCTTGACGAGGGTGGGTGTACTGACAAGGCTTGTGTCCTCTGGAGGTTGAGACGCTTCCTGAGGTGATGGAGCCCCCAGTGCCTGGTTGCCTAGTGCAGCCTCTTCAGCCCTGGGGGCATCTTCCTGCTGAGGCTGGTCTCCGGCTGCCGAGGTCGTGGTCCTCGCGAGACCTTCTTGGTCTTATAACGCTACGACTAAAGTCATGGCTGGGTGCGATGCGGCCTTGGCCTGGCGTTCCTCCCGAACCGCCACCAGGGCTGCGCTGGCAGAGTTGGGAGTGGCGGCGAGGTAGAGTACCAAGGACTCGAGAGGGCGCAGTGCCAGCATCACCGGAGGGCTGGTCAGATATTTCTTGAGGTCTCGAAACGCTTGGTCGGCCTCCTGTGTCCACTCAAATGGGCCCTTCTTCTTCATCAACTTGAAGAACGGCAGGGCACACTCCCCCAACTTGGAGATGAAGCGTCCTAATGCAGTCACGCGACCAGCGAGATTTTGCATTTCCCTGAGGGTTTGTGGTGGACTCATGTCTTCGATTTCCTTGACCTTCTCTGGGTCGGCCTCGATCCCTCTGTGGGACACGAGGAACCCAGCAGCTTGCCTGAATGGACGCCGAACACGCACTTCTCCGGGTTGAGTCGCAGGTCCAACTAGCAGAGGCTCGCGAAGGTCTCCTCCAGATCCTGGATCAAGGTCCTTGCCTCAGCGTTTCTCCCGAGCTGCCGGCCCAAGGCTATGTGCATCAGCCGCTGGAAGGTTGCACCTGCGTTGCACAACCCGAATGACATGCAAGCATAGCAGTACACCCCACATGGGGCCAGGAAGGCTGTCTTCTCCATGTCTTCCACCGCCATCTTGATTTGGTGATAGCCCGAAAATGCATCCAGGAAGCACATCAGGTCGCACTTGGCAGTGGAGTCAACAATCTAATTGATGCGGGGGTGCGGGAATGGATCTTGAGGGCAGGCCTTGTTGAGGTTGGTGAAGTCGACGCACATGCGCTCCTTGCCTTCCTTCTTTGGCATGACAACGGGGTTTGCCAGCCATCCGGGGTAGCGGACCTCGCGAATGACACCTGCCACCTCTAGCTTGCGGGTTTCTTGGACGATGAAGGCTTGCTTCTTGGTGGACTGCCGCCTTGCCTTCTGCTTCACGGGGCATACATTGGGGCACACATTCAGGTGATGCTCAATCACCTCCCTTGGGACCCCCACTAGTTGCTTGGGTTCCCATGCGAACACCTCCTTGTTCAAGCGCAAAAACTTCACCAGCGCTCCTCCTGGTCGGGGTCGAGGTTGGCACCTATGGTGAAGGTAGCTCTCGAGGACCCGTCTTACTCAACTGGCACCTGCTTGGTATCCGCCTTGTCCTGAGTGAACAACTGCTTCTTCTTGGTCCGAGCAGCCCCCTTGACTTTGGAGGCATCCGTGGCAGCGGGCGCCGCCGCCACGATGGTCTTGAGGGTGAGCTTGAGTGCCAGCAGAGCCTCCTTGGTATCTCCAGCTATGGTGAGGATGTCGCTGCTCCCGGGCATCTTCATGAGGTCGTAGGCCGGATGGGTCGCTGCCATGAACTGAGCCAAGGCGGGGTATCCGAGGATGGCGTTGTACGGGAGGCTGATGTGGGCGATGTCGAAGTCGATGGGCTCGGTGCGGAAGTTGTCGTGGGTGCCGAAGGTCACAGGAAGGCAGATCTGCCCCAGGGAGCTAGAGGAACCGCCCCCGACGCCCGAGAAGGGCTTGCTGGGTCGGAGCTGTTCCATTTGTACATGGAGGAGGCTGAAGGCCTCCACCGCGAGCATGTTGAGGCTTCCGCCGCCGTCGATGAGGGTTTTGGTGACGGCCACCCGGTAGATGGTGGGCGTGCAGAGCATCGGGAGCGCGCCCGAGCAGTCGGTGTTCACGGGGTGATCGTCCGTGTTGAAGGTCAGGTCGGCCTTGGGTGTCGCCCAACCCAGAGGGGCTCCTTGCCGCGTGAGGGCAGTGTCGATCTTGCGAAAGAACGACTTGGCGTGGTGGTCCGAGGGTGGCACCTGCGAGCCGCCGAGGAGAGCTGCGATGACCGGGGGCGCCGGCACAACGTAGTGGGTGAGGAAGAGGTCACGCAGTTCCTCCCAGGAAGCCACAGAAGATGTTGGCAGGTTGAGTAGCCAAACGCGCAGGACGCCGGTGAGGGCCATGGGAAACCAGTTGGCCATGACCTTGTTGTCGCCTCCGGCCTTGAGGACGGCCTCCTCGTACGCATGCAGGAAAACCAGCGGGTCCGCCGCGCCATCGTAGTGCGGCGGCATCTCTGGCTTGAACTTGTGCGGCCACTGCACCTACTGCGAGGTGGGGGCCACGGCTCGGAGCCCCCTGGCCCCGGTGCTGGCGCCAGCCGCCGGGGCCAGAGGCACGATGCCTGCCATGAGAGCGAAGCGCGGTGTTGGTGGAGAGCGGGTCGACGGAAGAAAGAGCTCCGGCGCACCCCTACCTGGCGCGCCAAATGTTGGATATCGGGTTCCGGCAAAACCCTTAAGGTTCGATCTCTGGGCTGCGCACGAAGATCTTCTCCCTACCGAAACACACCCTCAGCCTCGCCGTGATTGCTAACCTAGATCGATGAACAACACAAGAGACATGAGGTTTATACTGGTTCGAGCCACTGTTGTGGTGTAATACCCTAATCCAGTGTGTGGTGTGGTGGATTGCCTCTTGGGCTGATGATGAATAGTACAGAGGAAGAATAGCCTTGCGAGGAGAGGTGTTCTTGTGGTGGTGTTCTGGTTGGAAGGATTCGATCCCATCCTACTGTGGTGATTATCCCAGAAACGTGTCTGATCTCCACGTCTATCATAGACGTTTCACTTTTGCAAACTATGTGCAGTGTAATCCCTAATTAGTCCCTAATTAAAAATCACCTTTTTGAATTGGAAAGTAGGCGATCACTTATTTCATATCCAACCAGTTTACTACAAATATAGTATCAACCACGAATAAAAAAAAGTGGCGGAACTGCCGATTTTTGCAACGCTCAAGGCGGGTAGTTTGTTTTTATATTTCTAGCTAGCTAGTCTATTGCACACGGTTCATCCTAATTTCTAAATAAACTCACTAGCCTTTAGCTGCGCAATCGTCGTGATTTTACAGTGCACTTGCATCGCACACGGTTAAGCCAGTACCTGCACCATTTTGCTCGCGCTTGTGCAGTCATGGTGATTTTACAGTGCACTAGCATCTCACATGGTTAAACCAGTACCTGCACCATTTTGCTCGTGCTTGCGCAGTAGGTGATTTTACAGCGCACTTGCATCGCACACGATCAAGCCAGTACCTGCACCATTTTTCTCGTGCTTGCGCAGTTGTGGTGATTTCACAGCGCACTTGCATCGCACATGGTTAAACCAGTACCTCCACCATTTGCTCGCGCTTGCGCAGTCGTGCTGATTTTACAGTGCACTTGCATCACACACGGTTAAGCCTGTACCTGCACCATTTTGCTCACGCTAGTCACCCTGTGGGACCTACTCCCTCCTATCATACACATTTGTTCTTTTAGAAACTGTGTGCGATGGCTGGTGTGTCGTCGCCTAGCCTTCAATGAGCACTGACACTGGTAGCGGGAAACCGATGGGAGAAGAGGCGGGAAACCGATGAGAGGAGTGGCGGGAAACGGTAGCCTGTTTAGAAAACGTACAAGAGAAGGAAGCGCGAGCTAGATGATGCATGCGCACAGTGCTTACCCATGTACTGCATGCGTTGTAGAAAGGGCTGAGTGTTGTCGTTCGATCTGGGAGCATCCAATGGTGCAGACATACAATCCGTGGGTTTGGGTTCTGGCCAATCAGAACGCATGACTCAGATCGCGGGCGGCATCGGCCATGGTTTGGTAGGCACACAACTTTCGGTTGGCCTTTTTATACACTAATTGAGTTCCCTAGGCATTTAATGTCCATAATTCAAATCTGAACTTCATATACATGCTCTAGTTCACCAAAATGGCTAGAAAAAATATACATGAAAGTTGGCATGGTGTCCCATCATGCAAGTTGGCATGATGTCACATCATGGCGCATATATGTCGTGGTGAAAACATTGTCCAATTTGTGCCAAGCTTTATTACAAACCTCAAATGAACTCTTAAAAGGTTGAAAGTTGGCATGGTATCATCATTTCACCCACATAGCATGTTCTAAAAAGTTGAGAGGGTTACGAGAAAAACTAGATGCACTTCGTGTGCAAAATGGACAATCTCTTTCAAAGTATCAGGGTCTCGAATGAAAACTCATCTATTACAAAGGGATTTCACTTTTTTGAACTTATTAACTCCAGACTTTTTCTGTGTCCAAAATGCACCATTCAAAGCCACATCATCAATTTTCAACCCTTTCTGACTTCATTTAGTATTTTTCATGCATTTACTTTTTTTGAGCTAAATGACGTTGAAATTGAAAAGCGCTTCAAATGAACTCTGAAATAGTTGAAAGTTGGCATGGTTTCATCATTTCACCCGCATAGCACGTTCTAAAAAGTTGAGAGGGTTAAGGCAAAAACTGGATGCACTCCGTGTGCAAAATGGACAATCTCTTTCGAAGGCATGGTGTCACGTCATGGCACATATATGTCGTGGTAAAAACATTGTCCAATTTGGGCCAAGCTTTATTATGAACCTCTTACAAATCGGAGCTTCTCTCAACAAGAAGCCTTGTGGTTCTGATAGGGAAATGTGTTCCCCTTGTTGTCGAAACATAATCACGGCCTCTTTTTGCCTTGTATTTTCTTCTACGGGCAACATGGAACTACATGATATCCATGCTGAAATTTAAACCTATTCAGGGTTCATTTGGCCTTTTTATACACTAATTGAGTTTCCTAGACATTTAATGTCCATAATTCAAATCTGAACTACAAATACATGCTCAAGTTCACCAAAATGGCTAGAAAGATTGTACATGCATGTGTCCTTGGGTGCATGTTTAATTACGTCCCATGCCAGGAATGGGAACGAATTACAACCGTACCAGCGTCCTGGCTCATCCTCAAACATTTGGAATCTCGTGTTTTAAATCCCCATAAAATCCAAAACTCCCCAGAAAGTCATCAAAGGTGGCATGGTGTCACGTCATGGCACATATATGTCGAGGTAAAAACATTGCCAATTTGGGCCAAGCTTTATTACAAACCTCTTACAAACCGGAGCTTCTCTCAACAAGAAGCCTTGTGGTTCCGATAGGGAAACGTGTTCCCCTTTTTGTTGAAACGTAATCACGGCCTCTTTTCGCCTTGTATTTTCTTCTACAGGCAACATGGAACTACATGATATCCATGCAGAAATTTAAACTTATTCAGGGTTCGTTTGGCCTTTTTATACACTAATTGAGTTTCCTAGGCATTTAATGTCCATAATTCAAATCTGAACTACAAATACATGATCAAGTTCACCAAAATGGCTAGAAAAATTGCACATGCATGTGTCCTTGAGTGCATGTTTATAGGTCCCATGACAGGAATGGGAACGAATTACAACCGTACCGGCGTCCTAGCTCGTCCTCAAACATTTGGAATCTCAGGTTTTAAATCCCCATAAAATCCAAAACTCACCAGAAAGTCATCAAAGGAGGCATGGTGTCACGTCATGGCACATATATGTCGTGGTAAAAACATTGCCAATTTGGGCCAAGCTTTATTGCAAACCTCTTACAAACCGGAGCTTCTCTCAAGGAAGCCTGATGGTTCCTATAGGGAAACATGTTCCCCTTGTGGCGAAACGTAGTCGCTCCCTCTTTTCGCCTTGTATTTTCTTCTACGGGCAACATGGAACGACATGGTATCCATGGTGAAATTTGAACTTATTTAGGGTTCGTTTGGCATTTTTATACACTAATTGAGTTTCCTAGGCATGTAATGTCCATAATTCAAATCTGAAGTACAAATACATGCTCCAGTTCACCAAAATGGCTAGAAAAATTATACATGCATGTGTCCTTGGGTGCATGTTTAGGTCCCATGCAAGGAATGGGAACGGAATACAACCTGACCGTCGTCTTGGCTCGTCCTCAAACATTTGGAATCTCGGTTTTTAAATCCCCATAAATCCTAATATCACCAGAAAGTCATTAACGGTGGCATGGTGTCACATCATGGCACATATATGTCGTAAACATTGTCAATTTGGGCCAAGATTTATTACAAACCTCTTACAAACCGGAGCCTGTCGCAAGAACCCTCGTGGTTTTGATAGGGAAACGTGTCCCTTTGTGGGCCAAATGATAATCGCTCCCTCTTCTAGCCTCGTATTTTTTTCTCAACGCAACACGAACGGAACAACGGGAGATTCGCGCTAAACTTTGAAATTATTCAGGGTTCGTTTGACCCTTTTTATTCATTAATTGAGTTTTCTAGGCATTTAATGTCCATAATTCAAATCCAAACTACAAATACATGCTCCAGTTTGGGGTTCATGTTTAGGGTTCGTTTGGCCATTGTATATATTACTAATTAAGTTTTCTACGCATTAAATGTAGTCCATAATTCAAATTTGAACTACAAGCACAAAATAGGTGGGAAATCGTACATGTGTCATTGGGTGCATGTTTAGGTCTCGTTTAAGGAATGGGAATGAATTACAAACTTGTCGTCATCCTGAAACATTGAGAATCTCGGTTTTTAAATCCTAGTAAATCAAAAACTCACCCAAAAAACTTGAAACTTGGCATGGTTTCATGACATGGCACATATATGACGTGATAAAAAATCATCCAGTTTGAGAAGGGGCACACACATTAATATCACAAACGGTTGTATCATATGAACCGTGTCAATATTTAACCATACTCAGTGGCGTGCGTGCAGCTGTTTGATTAGACGGGACGAGCGTGAGAAGTACGCCATGCAGGCTCAACTGGGTGCGTGCGAGCAGTCTGCCGCGCAGGCTCGACGGGACGTGTGCATCCTATCCACCTCACAGGCTCGACGGGACACGTGCGAGCAGCAAGGCCGCCCATGCTCACCGGGAAGCGAGATCTTTGACCTCCATGCACCAGCTGCAGCCCGCCTCGCTCAAAACTTCGCCATTAATGGGTTAATTAAAGCACCTGGACGGAGGTTTTTTTAGGCATGGACGGAGGGTGTTTGGTTGTGATCCCATGGCAGCATTTGCTTTGTTCATGTTTTCAACTCGTATTCCGGCCTAATTTAAATTTCCACATAGGGAAATGCATAATACGACAACAAATAAAATGGCAACAGATAGTATGACGACAAATTTACAATGGTGCAGATAATAATTGTCTTACATATTCCGAATAATTTTAAATGCCACATGCGCCAAAGTTCGGAAGACACGGGGGCAACAGAAGAAGGAAAACGTAGACAACGATCTAGATCGCTACTATATCTACTCTTCGATGGATCGCCGGGTGATCACATCCTCCAGCTCCTTCCTCATTTCCTCACAACTTTGCTTGAAAGCAGCCACGGATTCCTCCACCTCCTGCTCGCCCTCGATCCGGATCTTCCTGAAGTCACCCATCAATTCCTCTACGACCGCTGTCAGCGTCATCCCTGAGGCACTGCTCTGCTCATGCAGCATCTTCCAGCCAGCGGCCTCCTCCTCCTTCAAAGTGAGCGCCTTGAGGAGCTTCGCATTGTCACCCATGAGTTGCTCGGCAAGGCTGGTTGCCTTGTCAACCGAGGCATCGCTGATATCGAGCAGCTTCATCAAGCTGTCGACCAGCTCCTCCTACTTAATGAGGCCAGCGAGAATGTCGTCATCGCCGGCCAAGGACTTCAGCAACGCCAGCTTGTTGTGATCGCCGATATGGCGAGTGCGCTTGTGAGATCCCTCGTGTGCCGGTGAGAGCTCGTTCGAGGGCTCCGCGATGTGCCGGGACATCTCTGTTGCGGCTGCCGCTTTGCGGTGGGACCTCTCTAGTGCTTCCGCAGCCTTGGTCTTAGCTGCCTGGTTATATGCCCACCCAAAAATCCTCCTACCGATCATGGCGGAACGACTTGACAGGAAAGACCAGTTTTGTAGGTGATGAGGAGAGGAACTATGAAGTAATTTTTGAGTGGGTAGTTTTTATAGCCCGGTGCTAAATCTGAAGACATATTAGTTTGATCGGTGTGAAGACATATTAGTTTGATCTGTGTGAACAGATTTGCAATTAGTTATTGCATTGTAATCTGCAATGTGAGGAGAAACAAACTCAAAACTTATTGATGGTTCTGGGCCCACAAAGCCCCGTTTTTTTTTGTTCTGTCTCATCGCAAACAGTTCTTTTGGATCAACCGTATGCCACGCATCGGAACCCCGAAACGTGGGCCCTTGTTCTCGGATGTACGTGTACGTGTGTGCCCACTATCACACACGGTCATGATATCACCATCGATCGTGTCCTATGGATGTGCCGTCGCATCTCCCACGGGTTGCCAGAAGGTTGACCACGTGGTTACTCCCCGTGGCGTCCCTGCTTTTTTTTATTTTTTGTGCGGGTCTGTAGCGTCCCTGCGCGCGCTCTGCTCGCTGTTAAGGAAAATTTACACTGGCAACGGTTAATAATTTTCTTACATATTCAGGATAATTTAAAATGCCACATGCGGCAAGACACAAAACACTCACGACCTACTTATGCATACAATTATAATAAAATATAGGATAAAAAGCTGAGTCGGCGGCCTTCCGACGACGATCTTCTCAAACTCCATGATCAGCATATCACCCTTGCGGCCGTTCATTATGTGTAACTTACTAATCATCGCATATGAGTACTCGCAGACGCATCGTGTGCGATACTCCAAGCCACCGCAAGCAACTAGTTTGCATTTTTACAAAGTTTTTTGTACGAACAGAATCACACACAAACTTACTATAGTAATCGTCTATGTTATAATTTCTCGTCCCAAACAGTTCATCCGAGTGGGTTGTTTGCTTCATATCACACACATCTGGTTTACACGAATTGTTTGTGTTCTTTTGGCTGATCGCAAATGTCGCATATCACACACATCTTGTTAAGATGAACCATTTCCGTTCTCTTGCCTAATCGAAAATAGTTTGTCCGAGTGAACCATATGTCGTATATCACACACACCTTGATTTGGCTGACCGTTTCTATTGTATTCCCTAATAGCACACAATTCATTAGAGGGAACTGTATGTCATATGTCGCACACGCATTGATATGGCTGCCGGTTTCTGTTATTCTTCCTCATCACAATCAGTTCTGTTGGATCAACCATATGCCCTTCATCGCACACGCAACTAAAATCTGAACCGTGTTTGATGCATCCATCATTGCAAACATTTTGGACATTTTTAACGGTTCTCTGACACCACCTTTTGCAATTATTGCATCGCACACAGTTTCTCGAAGGGTCTCTGATCGTAGTATCGCGTTAGCAGCATCCTGCAGTAGTGACATATCAGAATTAATAGCATGTTGTGGTGTTGCGAGTTTACTTATAACAGAAGGTCCATCTAAAGCGGAGCTGGATGGTAGTTCCTGTTAGGATCTAGATCATGCTCATGGTATTTCTCATACACAGCTACAGGTTTGGGGATACACACGAGTCTCTCTCTCGATTATAGCTTACAGAGAAAGAAGAAAGGGGAAAGTAGGTGGATACCGTGTCATTGTCGTGTTCCTAATCCAAGCCCAGATGCGTCTCTCCCTGAACTTCCTCTCCTTAAGTAGTGTTCAGCCAGGAGGGTCCCATGTACTTGCGATTAGGTTGAATCAGTCGACGTGGCCGACTGGTGATGCGCCCTTCTCCCTGATTGGTTGGTGTCGCTGAGTCAGCCGCCAATCGATGACTGATCACTCCGTTGTTGCTCTTCTCTGCTTCCTTGGCCGCTTTCTTGTCGTTGCACTTGGGACTCTGACACTCCCCCCCTTGTTGAGCTTCGGCTTGCCCCCAAGCCACCACATTTGGGAAACATTGTTTCAACGCAATCGTATCTTCCCAAGTAGCATCGAGGACAGCAGTGTCAGACCAGCGGAGAAGGACTTGCTCACGGCGCCCCGTAGGTGTTTGGCGCCACTAACGCATGATGATTTCCACTGTTGTAAGAACATTGTCAGAGGGTTGAGGCATCTCTAAAGATTCCGTAGTGCCTGGGGACAGAGCAAGACGGAGTTGTGAAACATGAGAAACGGTGTGTACCTTTGATCATTCAGGCAAGTCCACTTTCTAAGCAACAAGGTTGATCATTTGCAACACTCGAAAAGGTCCAAAATATTTGAATGCCAGCTTGTGATTTGCCCGGCGTTCCACTGATGTCTGCACATATGGTTGCAGTTTGATGAAAACTGAATCACCCCATGTGAAAGTTCTGTAGCTGGGCTTCTTGTCGGCTTGTATTTTCATGATGTTGCGGGCTCGACTGAGGTGCTGTTTCAGAATCTGTTGCATCAGTTTGTGTTCCTTGAGCCAGTCCTTAAGAGCAGGAACTTTGCAAGTCAACGCAGCTTCAATCCCCAAATGGCGTGGTTTGTGACAATACGAAGCAGCAAAAGGGGAGGTGTTTAGAGCAGAGTGGAAACTCGAGTGATACCAAAATTCAGCAAGGGCGAGATATTGACTCCATTTGTTCGGACAAGCATGGATGAAATAGCGCAAGTATACTTCCAAACATTGATTGACGCGTTCTGTTTGTCCATCAGCCTGAGGATGATACAGAGTACTCATGTTCAATTCAGTCCCGATGATCCTGAATAACTCCCTCCAAAAATTACTGGTGAACACCGGGTCACGGTCTGAAATTATGGCTGCAGGAAGGCCATGGAGTTTGTATACGTTGTCAAGGTATGAGTGAGCTACCTTGGCTATGGTAAATTGATGGCTGAGAGGAAGGAAATGAGCATATCGAGTATACTTGTCCAGAACCACTAGTATGGAATTGTATTTGTGTGACTGTGGTAGACCATCAATGAAATCCATAGTCACCACTTGCCTGGCTCCTGCAGGTAACGACAATGGTTCAAGTAACCCTGGGTACTTAACCCGTCCTGGTTTAGCCTGTTGGCAGATAGTGCAAGTTTGCACATACTGGCGAATCTGCTCTTTCATCTTAGGCCAGGCAAATAGATGGCGCAATCTTCTGTAAGTGACTGGGAACCCCGAGTGTCCTCCTACAGAGCTATCATGGAAGGCTTGTAAGATCTTCTGCTGAAGTTCTAGTGCACCACCCAGCCACAATCGACCTCAAAAGTATAACAGACCTTGAACAACGGAGAATTTGTTTTTGGGATCGGGTCTGACAGTTAGCTTTGCAAGGATGTTTTGCATGGGTATTGTTTGTGTAACTTGCTATGACTTCATCTAGCCAAGCAGGTTTGCAATTACATATAGCAGTCAGGTGTGTGTTAGGATGTCGATGACGAGATAAGGCATCAGCAACATTATTTGTTGTTCCTAGTCAATAACAAATTTTGTATTGCAATCCCAATAGTTTGGTGACTTCCTTTTGTTGCCAGGGAGTCAACAATCTCTGGTCATCTAAATGCACCAAGCTTCGCTGGTCTGTCCTGATGATGAACTCCCTAGTTTGAAGATAGGAATGCCACTGGTCAACCGCCATGAGAATAGCGAGGCGTTCTTTCTTGTAAGTCGAGAGGCCACGGTTCTTGGGGCCCAGGGGTTTTCTCATGTAAACAATTGGGTGACCACCCTGATGTAACACTGCTCCTACCCCGTAATCACAGGCATCTGTATCGATCATGAAGGGTTTTGTAATGTCTGGTAACTTAAGAACAGGAGTTGTTGTCAAACTATTCTGCAGCAGATCAAAGGCAGTGTCTGTCTTAGATGTCCAAAGGAATGGCTGGTTTTTCTTGAGCAAATTGAAAAGAGGGCGTGCGATGATACCAAAGTGTTTGATGAATTTTCTGTAGTATCCGGCCAAACCAAGGAAACTACGGACCTCTTTGGCTGATGTTGGTGTAGGCCATTGCTAAATTGTACGAATTTTACCCGGGTTTGTGGCTACTCCCTCGGCACTTATCACATGTCCCAAATAGGCAATCTATCTCTGTCCAAATGAGCATTGGTATTGCTTGACTTTCCAGTGATCTGCACGCAGGAGTTGTAGAACTTGAGTGAGGTGTTGAATGTGATCGCGGAAGGTTTTACTGAAGACCAAGGTATCATCAAAGAATGAGACAACACAGAATGTCATGGCTGGTTTCAGTGTTGTTTGCTCCAAATGGCATGACTCTATATTCCCAGTGAGTGTGTCTGGAATGCTGTTTCGTACTCTTCTCACTCAGCTAAATGTATCTGATGATAGCCAGCTCGTAGGTCAAGTGTGGAGAACCACTGTGCTCCCTGGAGTTCATCAATTAGTGGGACAGGATATTTACTGATAATGGTCATTGAATTCAGACATCTGTAGTCCACACAAAGACGCTAGGTGACGTCCTTCTTTTTAACTAGTAGAGTCGGGGATGAAAAAGCACTAGAGCTCCTCTGAATAATGCCTGCATCCAACAATTCCTGGACCTAACGCTCGATTTCTGTCTTGAGTTTTGGCTTGTATCTGTAGGGCCGTAAGTTGACATGCTGAGCTCCGGGGATCAGGGGAATTCTATGGTCACAACTTCTTCTTGGAGGTGTAGTGGTTTATGCTCTTCAAATAGATCTGTAAACTGTTCCAGCACACGCAAGGTATCTTGTGGAATTGGTGTTTCAGTGGTACCATCCTCAGCTAAAGCAGATAAGTCAACCACATAAGCCACCGACCCCTACTGCCAATTCTTCAATAACTTGAAAGAATATATGACAGAGCATTGTTGTTGTTGGGAAGAGGAGATCCCTTGAATTGCAACCTGTCCATTTGGTGTTGTGACTGACAGGTGTTGGGCTTCCCAATCAACATCCATCGGGTTGTGTTTGCGAATCCAATCCATTCCCAGTGTAGCGTCATAGGCCCCAAGTGAGATGACCATGAAATCGGTGGAAAACTCATGGCCTTGAGTAAACCATGCGCAAGCTCGTATGTAACTGTGACACTAGATGATTCCCCCGTCGGCCACTTTCACTCTGCACGGTGTGGGATGATTGACCTGCCTTTGCAACTTGGTGGCCACTTGAGCATTGACAAATGTGGATGAACTACCTGAGTCAATTAACAACAACATCTCACGGCCTTGAAGCCAAGCTTGATTTTGCATGACACTAGAATCGGAAGAACCGTCCAATGCCTGGCGAGATAGTGTGTACAAGTTCTCTTCATCCCCATCAATTAATTTTGTGGTGATGTGCTCACTCTCTGAGTCACCAGCTATCATATCAAGAAGCTCTTCCACCACATGTAACTGAACCGTGGTTGGACATGTATGATCTTTTCCCCAACGTTCACCACATTTGAAGCATAACCCATGGGCTCTCCAGTAGCCTCTCAGTGTGTTCATTTTGGAGTTGTCAGTATTGGCTCGTGCTACATCAGTGCCTCTACGGTCTTCTGTTGTTATAGAGGCAGGTGCAGGTTTACTGGAGAATGTTGGGGCTGGGCTTGCACTGGCCATATATGAGCGCTCCATTAGAACAGATGAAGAGGGCTTCCATTTGTTGTGTTGCAGTAGTGCTTCACCGACAGCTACTTCCTCTTGAAGTAAGGTCAGCGAACATGCAGTGTCGAGGTTCGGAGGTCTCTGAATGAGAACCACGGCCCGCAGATCCGGTCGAAGCCCCTCAACAAAGCATGTAAGGAAGAAAAATGGGTGAGTTAGCTCTGAGTAAGAGATCAAGTGATGCATCAGATTTTCAAAGCGCTCAATGTAATCTGCTAAAGAATTTATTTGCTTAATTGCATAAAACTGACGAATCAGCATCTGGTGTTTGTCACGGCCAAAGCGCGTGCAAATCAGAGCTGTGAATGAGTCCCAGTCCATTCCTATCAATTTTCTCTAAACTGATTGCAACCAAATTGCTGCAGTGCCTGAGAAATTGAGTATGGCCATCGATACCCAATACGAATTGTGTACTGCAAACATCTGAAAATACTGCTCTGCCAGTGTGCGCCACAGTTGGGGGTTGTCACCGGTGAAAACCAGGAACGCCATAGTGGGCGGCTATTGCCCATGGCTGAGATCATAGGCGCAGAGAGCGTAGGGGCGGGGAGAGCGACCGTACCCATGATCGGAGGGTCTGGCGGCGATTCAAAGGTCACCGACGGGGTTCCTCTGGGGAGATGTATTGCGCCATGGCTAGTTAGCCCATGGAAGTTGCCTGGCGCCATGAAGAGGGGCGACGGCGTCGATGTTCCACCAGAGGAAGACACGGCTGTAGGGGACGCAGCCTGCAGCGCGGCGACGACTATCTCGAGCTTGGCGAAGCGGGCTTCAAGCTCCGGTTGCCAGGCGGTCAACGCATTGATCCGCTCTGTTTGCGCATCGAGCGCCTTGAGGATGGAGTTGGACTTGGCGTCGGCAGTAACATCGCGTTCGTTGGACTTGGTGTCGGTCGGGGCGGCGCGCTCGTTGGCGTTGGAGTCCAAGCGGTCGAGGTAGGCACGTAGCACGGGATCCATGCCCGCGATGAGTGCTGCCCGAGCCTGATGTTGGCAGCGTGTCTCCAAGGCGGCGGCGGTGGTGGCGGTCGGGCGACAACGAGATGGTGGAGGGTGGTCTCTGATACCACGATGTTAGGATCTAGATCATGCTCATGGCATTTCTCATACACAGCTTCCGGTTTGAGGATACACATCAGTCTCTCTCTCGATTATAGCTTACATAGAAAGAAGAAAGGGGAAAGTAGGTGGATGCCGTGTCATTGCCGTATTCCTGATCCAAGCCCAGCTGCTTCTCTCTCTGCACTTCCTCTCCTTAACTAGTGTTCAGCCAGGAGGGTCCCACGTACTTGCGATTAGGTTGAATCAGTCGATGTGGCCGGCTAGTGACACGCCCTTCTCCCTGATTGGTTGGTGTCGTTGAGTCAGCCGCTAATCGATGACCGATCGCTCCGCTATTGCTCTTCTCTGCTGCCTTGGCTGCTTTCTTGTCGTTGGCACTTGGGACGCTGACAGTTCCTTACCTCCCCTCGTCTTTGAGGGGAAAATCTTAGTCTTCACATCCGTCAGATTCTTCATAGTGACAATATGATAATAATCCCAAGTGACTAAACAAATATAGCTATGCTCCCCGACAATGGTGCCAGAAAAAGGTCTTGATAACCCACAAGTATTGGGGATCGCATCAGTTTTCAAGGGTAGAGTATTCAACCCAAATTTATAGACTCGACACAAGGAGAGCCAAAGAATATTTGAAGGTATTAGCAGTTGAGTTGTCAATTCAACCACACCTGGAGATTAATTATCTGTAGTAAAGTGATTAGTAGCACAATAATATGATAGTTTTGATGATAGCAACAGTAGCAACGGTAATGGTAACAGTGATAGCAATGATTTTGTAGCAGTAACGATAGCAATAGCAATAGTACTAACTTGGCAAGAACAATATAAGATAAATTCGTAGGCATTGGATCGGTGACTCGTTGGATGATATTCATCACGAGACAGTTATAACCTAGGGAGATACGACACTAGCTCCAGTTCATAAATATAATGTAGGCATGTATTCCGTAAATAGTCATACGTGCTTATGGAAAGAACTTGCATGACATATTTTGTCCTACCCTCCAGTGGCAGCGGGGTCCTATTGGAAACTAAGGGATATTAAGGCCTTCTTTTAATAGAGAAGAAGAACAAAGCATTAGCACACGGTGAATACATGAACTCCTCAAACTACGGTAATCACCAGGAGTGGTCCCAACTATTGTCACTCCGGGGTTGCCAGATCATAACACATAGTAGGTGACTATAACTTGCAAGATCGGATATAGAACTTGTATATAATGGTGATAACATAAACGGTTCAGATCTGAAATCATGGCACCCGAGCCCAAAGTGACAAGAATTAAGCATGGCAAAGTCACAGCAACATCAATCTCAGAACATAGTGGATACTAGGGATCAGGCCCTAACAAAACTAACTCGATTACATGATGAATCTCATCCAACTCCTCACCGACCAGCGAGCCTATGAAGGAATTAATCACTCCTAGTGGGGAGCATCATGGAATTGGTGATGGAGATGTGTTGGTGATGACGAAGATCCAAGATCCCCCTCTTCGGAGCCCCAAACGGACTCCAGATGTGGCCTCCCGATGAAGAACAGGAGACGGCGGTGGCTCCATCTCGTGAAACCCGATAATTCTTTCTCCTTGATTTTTTTTCTGGAATAATGTTATTTTATTGCGTCCGTTTCAGGGTTAGCGGGGCCACCAGGTGGGGACAACCCACCGGGGCACGCCCTGGTTGGTTGTGCCCACCCAGGTGCCCCCTCAGGTGGCTCTTGGCACCAGAAATTCTCTTTATTGATATGAAAATCCTAACAAAGTTTCGTTCCATTCCAAGAACTTTTATTTCTGCACAAAAACAACATCATGGTAGTTCTGCTGAAAACAACGTCAGTCCGGGGTTAGTTTCATTCAAATCATGCAAATTAGAGTCCAAAACAAGAGGAAAAGCGTGAGGAAAAGTAGATACTTTGGAGACGTATCAGTATCACACTGTGTATTGCCATGTTATGCTTTGTGATGCTTTGTTTCCTTTATATTTATTGTTTCTTCCCCATCTTCTCTCTGGTAGACCCCGTGACCACTGCCGATGCCACTATGATCGACTACGTCGACGACGACGCATCTTCCTTTTCAGAAGAGCTTCCAGGCAAGCAAACCCCCCTTGATCATTTCGATATTGCCCATTCCATTCTCTTATGCTTTCATTAGATTTTTCTATAGTTATTCATCGCTCCTATTCTGATGCATTGTCAGGACCCCGACTCGATGCCACATAGGTCTAGCATGTAACACCTCATATCACTTTGCGGCCTCACGCACGGTATTCCCACGGGTGTCGCCTTACCTTTGCCCGGGACCGTTTGCGTCTTTTGGCACACGTATATGATAGTGTCGCTAGCACCCATATGATAAGGAGCCCGGGCTGACATGGCTAGTCGTAAACCCAAAGTGGCACAGGCTTACAGGGACAGGCATCCATGACCCAGCATCGAACCTGTCGGTCATCAGCGAGTGAATCCAGGCTGTAGCACTGGGCTAGCAGGACTCCGGTGAACCGGGCTGTAGCGGGCTAACAGGACTCCGGTATTCATCGCGTGACATTTCCCCGAAGGGACAGACACAGGAACGAAGAAGGACACATGCCGGCCAGCCTAAGTGTTCCGGAGCAGTAGCAAGCTACCATGGCTCAGTGGAAACACTAGGAGACATTTCCCGGTAAGAGAGGCTACTAAAGATAAACAACTAGATGGTCAGATCCCACACATACCAAGCATTTCAATAACATACACACAATATGCTCGATATGTGCAATACAACATGGCATCACAAAATGACTCTACGACTCAAGTAGTTTATTCAATAGGCTCCGAGGAGCGAGATATTACAAACATGGGTCTCATGACCCAACACTCAGAGCCTACAAGTCAAAGCACAAGCGGAAGCTATCATGTCTGAGTACAGACATCTATAAATGAAAAAGGCTGAGAAGCCTGACTATCTATCAGATCCTGCCGAGGGCACAAGATCGTAGCTGAGGTAACAAGCTAAACGTCGAAGACCATGCGGAAATACTAGTGAGACTGAAGTCTCTCTGCAAAAACATAAAATAGGCAAACGTGAGTACAAATGTACCCAGCAAGACTTACATCAGAACTATCTACATATGCATCATTATCAACAAAGGGATGGTGGGGTTTAACTGCAGCAAGCCAGCTTTGACTCGGTGGCTATCCTGAACTACGACTGCAAGTAACTCTTTTGAGGTGGCGCACACGAGTCCACATATTCACCATATCAATACACCACTATGGATCCGCTCCCGTCTCCCTACGAGAACGCCATCCATAGCACTCACGCTTATCTTGCGTATTTTAGAGTATCCACTTTCACTTGTCTATGAACTGATATAAGCAACCCAGAAGTCCTTTTCCGCGGACACGGCTATTCGAATAGATCATATTAACCCTGCAGGGGTGTACTTCTTCACACACGCTCTCACCACTTACCGCCGTTTACACGACATGTACTCGGCAACCTTCAAGCGGAAGCCCAACATGGGTGTCGGCCACGACCTACCTAATCACCTAAGTCTCTAGTCCAGGTTTATCGCCTATTCGGGTTCCATCCATGAGGAGATCCGGCCGGAGTTTCGCTCACAGCCCCAAACGATGTGAACAGGGTTCCCGAGACACCAAACGGGCGCCCGGTACACCGTGCCACGTGCCTACCGCATCACAGCCCACCCCTACGGTCAGCGCTGCCCACGGCCTCCAGCATACTACAAACACCAGAAACTACTTGCAACTCCTGGACAGAGGACAAGGGTGAATAAGAAGCCGAGAGGGTCCATTGGTTTCGGGCCCAATGCGTGGTAGTAGCTGAATCATGGATCACAAACACAGAACTCAGTTCCTGAGGACGGCTGCAATGAGACAACCCACCATGTACTCCTACATGGCCTCTCACCGCTACCTTTACCAAATCGTGTTCACACACTTAGCTCACACACAATAGGACATGTTCACACGCCTCTGATTCATCCCCGATGAATCAGACCTGACTCAACTCTAAGCAGTAGCGGGCATGACAAACAAACATGAATGAGTAGGCACAACAGGGCTCAAACAACTCCTACTCATGCTAGTGGGTTTCATCTAATTACTGTGGAATGACAGGTCATGCAGAGGATAAAGGGGTTCAACTACCGCAGCATGTAACAGTTGAATCGGTGTTGTCCTAATGCAGTAAAAGAGAGCAGGAGCGAGAGAGTGGGATTGTATCGAAATGAACAAGGGGGTTTTGCTTGCCTGGCACTTTTGAAGATAACATTGAGTCTTCATCAGTGTCAACGATCACATCATCGGTATCACGTCTATCGAGAGGGGACAAATACCGGCAACACAGAAGGGAACACAATCAATGCAATGCACAATATGATGCATGATCATGACATGGCAAAATGAATGTGTTTTGAGCCAATGCAACTAGCAACAGATTAAATGAAGTTGGTTTGAATACAAGATTCAAATTCAAACTCCATATGTGATTATTTAAATGCCCTTTATTTGATTTGTGCTAAACAGCAGCTATAAGTTGTTCTAACATGCATGAAAAGGGTACAGATGGATTCCTTGAATTTTTCTGATAATTTTTCATATATAAATTATTTAATTTGGAGTTACGGTTAATTTTCTATGAATTTTAGAAGTTTATATTCATTTTCTGGAATTTCAGAATTAAATTAAATCCAGAAAACATTACTGCGTCAGCATGACGTTGGCATGACGTCAGCAAGTCAACAGGGGCCGGCTCGGGTCAAACCTGACATGTGGGGTCCACACGTCAGTGACACAGGAGCTAATCCCGGTCAAACCCAGCGCTGACTGGGGTTTGACCAGGGGTGGGGCCCGCTGTCAGTGGGCTAGGGGGTTGATTAGCGGGGTAGTTAGGCCCTAATGACCGGCCACACCAGCTCCTGCCGGAGTTTCGCCGGCGGCGACCATTCCGCACGGCGGGGGAACGCCGGACTTGCGCTAGGGGCATCGGATCGACACGCCAAGGGCACCAGGAGGTAGCCCGTGCTCCCGCGCATCCAGCGGAGGCAGCGGAAGGTCGCGGGGCGGCCGGGGCTGACGGCGGCGAGCTCGGCAGCGGCGGCCGGAGCTCGGGTTAGTTTGGGATCGGCGTTAGGGTGCTCGGGGGGAGGAGCTGGTGGGATCTGCGTGCTCCTGGGAGGGCACCAAACGCGTTGACACACTCAGGCACGGGCTGTGGTGGCTAAAACGACGGAGGCATCATGGCCGGCGGCGATGAGCTCTCTGCTCCGGCGGAATCGAGCTAGCGGAGAGAAACAGAGGGGGGGCGAGCATAAGGGAAGATGCAGGAGCTCACATGGGGTCGGAAGAGAAGCTCGGCGGGCTCGGGGAGGCCTCTGCAACGGCGAATTGACGACGGCGATCTCCGGGCACCGAGGTTGAAGAAGACGTCCGGGGCGGCGATGCAGCGCTCCCCTGGTTGCTTGGCTCGGGGTGGACGAGGAGGACGACGATGCGGAGCTCGGGGATACGAAGAGGGAGCCAGAGAGTGGCTGTGGCTGTGGCGGTGACGAACGGCGGCGACGATGGTGTTCGGCCGTTCGCGGGAGAGGGAAACAGAGGAGGGGGAGGAGCACAGGGAGAATGAGAGGGGCCAGGGGGTGCGTGGCGTCTCCGTGGCGCAGGTCAGGACGAGGGAGGGCAAGCAGGAGGTGGCGGGAGGACGTGGCCGCGGTCGCTCGCGTGCGGGCACGCAGCTGCTTCGGGGCGAGGCGAGGAAGACGACGGAGGGGCTGCGGTGGTGGGCTGGGCCAGTTGGCCAGGCCGCCTGCTGGGCCGGCCAGGTGGGCTGCCAGGTAGGTCCAGGTGAGTTCTCTCTCTCTCCTCTATTTTCTGTTTTCTATTATTTCTGCAACTGTAGGGCTTTATTAAAAATACTTAGGCATCTTAAAAAAATCCTGGAATAATCAAGGGCTCTATTTAGATTATTTCCAACAGCCCACACTTATTTTCAGAATTATTTGGGCATTTAGAATATTTTATAGCATTTAAATGCCCAAATGCAAATAGAGTATGATTTAATTCAGAGCCCAATATGTCCTGCAAAAATATAAATCATTTTTGGTAGATGCTTTCACCTCTAACCAGAAATGTTGAACATTTTTAGAGGGCATTTTGGGTTTAATGAAAAAGATTTTATTTTGACCCTAGTTGAATTCATTTGGTGCTAGGGTTTAGTCAATCCCCATTTCAGGTTTAAATGAAATTTAAACATGATGCAACACTCTAATGCATGCACTAGGCATTGTCAGAACTAGGGATGTGACAACTCACCCCCACTAAACAAGAATCTCGTCTCGAGATTCAAGCGTAGGGTAGGATGAAGGGAAAACGCAAACTAGTACAATCTTCACGATCCAGGTTGCACTTCAAATGAACGTTGATTTGAACACCATCTTTGTCTTGTCGTCTTGCTCTGAGAACTTCAGCTAATCAGGACAAGAAGAGGAAAGGAAAACTCTAGAAGGATCGGTCTCCTCGAAGATCGAACAACTTAGGATCAACTCATGGTTTGAGACATGGAAATATCTCTCAAGCTGAGAGACGAAGCACACCTTTAGAGGAATGGAGTGGAACAGATGACGAAGGTTCACTAGGTAGACAACGATTCCACACCTAAAAAGGTGGTAAACGATTATCAATGTAGCAAGGAGTTGAGTTGCCATGATACCACAACGATACACCTTAGGGAAGGTGACTCGTAGAGATATCCCCTTAAGTGGCAAAAAGAATTACTTTTGATTCAGAGATCATTGAAACTCTTTAAACCAGCCTAAGGTAATTCTCGAGCGATCGTTTGAAGGGGGTCGGTAGAATGGCATACTCGGACTTGGATGATGTGGATTACCTTGTTGAAGACAACGCAATGGATGAATTTGCTTATCACCGGAGGTGGAAGAGACCCATGGTAGAATGGCACATTGGCGGTGCAAGCTGGGAACAAAATGCAAATGCTGGGAATGATTCTGGTAACTGGGGAAGAACCCAACAATAAAGAGTGAATTCACTATTGGAGTGGTTATAGCATAACCGAGGAAATCTGGGGCAATCCCAGCTAGTGCCGATGATAAGACGTAGCGCTTGTGCGTGCTCTCAAGAACTTGAGCAATTCCATAATCATCAAGGTTTTACCAACATCCGTGTCAAGGGTCCGATAACACAACTTACTACCATGATGAATGGTGATGGAGGATGCAGATGCAAAGGAAGATAACACCTTCGCAGATTTCACCCTTGGCGGGGCCAAGGAAATAAAATCTGGATGATCGACCGAGAGACATTTAGCACTCCGCTTCTAATGTTCTCCTTGATGTGCTAGTGTAACCCATTCATAGATATGGTTTGATATCTAGAACATCAAGTAAAAGGTCGGACTTCGGGATCTCAAAATCCATAGGGGCAACTAGGGAGTAAATCCTACGAAATCCCTATGGGGAGGTGGCCAACTTCTTCAATCAAGATACTACAATAATAGGTCTTCCGGCTGGGTGTGTTGGCCATGACATCCACTTTATCGGTTATCGCGAGACCAATATTATAGTTCTTGGGAAATGTTCCAAACCATCATATCTGCCTGAGATTCAGATCTGGTTGGTGTCAGGATATTCCAGACTCATCGAGTCTAGAAAGAAAAACGAAAGTTTGCAACACAAATTGACGAGATGACGTTGCGGGATTCTCGGGAGATGAACTACGATAGCAAGCTCCAAAACATGAGCTGGTTCTGCTACAAACATGTGAACACGTTGTCCCAGACAAGCATGACCACGTGGTAGTCTTATAATAAAACACTACCGAGTTCAGGAGGGGGAACCATCAACGAGGGTATCGAAGTTCTTTAATAAGTCCGGATTAGCTCTTATGAAGGAACTCCTTCTCCTTGAACAAATCAATCAGTGGCTTGGTGTGCTAGGGATACATATAGATTGAAGGTTGCAAGTCTTCAAACCACAGCATTCTTCGCACGTGTGCATGACTGATTTGGAATGATTCCAAAGAAAGCAACATTGACTTTCTCGAATCCACGGCGGCAACTTGCATCAGATGCACATGAATTAAAGGAAGTCACTACCTTCATCCAAACATATGCTTCATGAGCTAGCATGAACAAATGCTTTCAAAAGTTTCCAACACTAGCTTAATGTTCGGCAAAATTATGGAGAAGACAAGGATGTTGTCAATGGGCACAACAACAATTCATCTGGGTTTCCTTTTAAAAGGAATTCCATAGTTAAGTGAACAAGTGATAGCATTGGTCAGACCTAAAAGATATAATGGTGTATGCTCGAGGGATCAACCACGAATAAGACAACATTACGAGCATCGTTGGTACTGATTTGATTTGACGATAGCCCACACTCAAATCAAAGGATTGATAAGACAATAGGTCCAGCAACTGATCACAGGGACCAATCGATGAAGATATCATCTTTCTTCAACACACACTACACAAGAATATCCCTTTGGAACGAACTAAGTCAGGCAAGCTTTTATCTTCCAACCCTCCAAGTTGTCATTTAGCTTAACCAACTAGCTCAGGGATATCTAACACCGATTCTTGGAGAGAAGGTGGTTCACAAGAAACCTACTTGATCACGAGCTCAACATAACAGTCAGGTGACAGCCTGGTGATACTTTCGAGAAGATATTCGAAAAATCACGAACCACCGGTATGTTACTAAGCTCGAGAACAATCTCGCTTTTGAGGGCAAGACGATATGATCAAATGAGTGAGGACTTGACAAGATCCTAACTCATCAATCGAAGGGTGCACCGAAATAAGGACTAGGTAGCATAATCAACCTCAGAATGATGATTCAATAACCAACACACTAGGAATGAAATTATTGTCCTTTAACTACCAAGCAACGAGGTTGCTGGGAGTATTGATTTCACACACCATGATTCATTTGTCAGCATTCCGGTGACAATAACACAGGAACCGAGGAATGAACAATGATGGCAAGAAGTATCACTGTACCAAGAGCTCATAGGATGGTGTGCAATTCCTATAACAATCTCGATATAAAATATGTAATACTCCAAGGTAGAGCAGAACAAAAGCTGGAGTAGCAATTTGATCTGCGGAATACAACTACTTTGACCCAATCCTAGATATGGATGAGATACTGGAGTTTGTTTCTCCAAGTCATTCCGAACTAGAACAGCTTGACGGACCACAAGAATAACGAGCATCGGTGAACACGAATGCACGACATCAACTTGACTATCAACTGATAGACGAGGGTCAGAAGACAACTAAAGAGGGACAACTCAAAGGAACATACGATTTTCTGAGTTGTGGATGCATGGTTTAGCATGTCGAACGAATTCCACATATTTCTTCCGGATAACCCATGCAGAAAGGTAGAACTGGCAGAGTCACAATGTAGAATCGAGAACCCATCGAGAGCACTCTGATTGTGATCTTTCGATCAGCGAGGAACATCTGCCATAAGCGGTTCATAGTATTTGGAAGAAAGGAATACCACGAACATCAAGGACTAATGCAAAGGTTGCTAATATCCTAAAGGCACTAGCAATTACTATCAACATGAAGTAGGTAGAGTGAATCTCGGTTTCAAGAACCCAGGAATAGAATACCTACTAACTAAATGGCATCACAGGATGCTTTTGAGAATAAAGGCCAGAATCATCACACTGGGACACAAAACATTGCTAGATTACTAGGTGACTCCCTAAAACACCTAGGGTCATAATAATAGCTCCAACATATATGTCAAGGCAATAATTTACCTCAACTCACCGATTAGTGTGGTTAATCTGGCCCATGGGAACATTGAAACGGGAAGAAAGGATTTGCAAATGCATCAATCTACTTAGAAACCTGGGATGACTCGGACAGCATAACGGCTGTAAATGCTCAGAAAAGACTTGAGACATTCACAAAAATGGTGGCATAACCACTCAGAAGCACAATATCAAGGTTTCGAGATCAACAATTAACATACGGAAGTAGTAGGAACTGAACTGAGACTTAAATCCAACAATCTTATAAGTCCACTGATTAGTAACACGTGATCCTAATAGAAAGAAGAGATAGCCTAGTTCTTAATCCCCGCAGGAAAGATAAGATGACTTAGATCAGAAGGGCATAAGGTATAAGGAGTAAAAAGAGCCTTACGTTCCATCCCACAATCAATTCCCTTATATAACTAAAGAATTTCTAGACTCAACTTCGACCAGTTTGGCTTGGTAATCCTACAGGCAGTCAAGCTCTGATACCAACGCTGTCAGGACCCCGACTCGATGCCACATAGGTCTAGCATGTAACACCTCATATCACTTTGCGGCCTCACGCACGGTATTCCCACGGGTGTCGCCTTACCTTTGCCCGGGACCGTTTGCGCCTTTTGGCACACGTATATGACAGTGTCGCTAGCATCCATATGATAAGGAGCCCGGGCTGACATGGCTAGTCGTAAACCCAAAGTGGCACAGACTTACAGGGACAGGCATCCATGACCCAGCATCGAACGTGTCGGTCATCAGCGAGTGAATCCAGGCTGTAGCACTGGGCTAGCAGGACTCCGGTGAACCGGGCTGTAGCGGGCTAACAGGACTCCGGTATTCATCGCGTGACATTTCCCCGAAGGGACAGACACAGGAACGAAGAAGGACACATGCCGGCCAGCCTAAGTGTTCCGGAGCAGTAGCAAGCTACCATGGCTCAGTGGAAACACTAGGAGACATTTCCCGGTAAGAGAGGCTACTAAAGATAAACAACTAGATGGTCAGATCCCACACATACCAAGCATTTCAATAACATACACACAATATGCTCGATATGTGCAATACAACATGGCATCACAAAATGACTCTACGACTCAAGTAGTTTATTCAATAGGCTCCGAGGAGCGAGATATTACAAACATGGGTCTCATGACCCAACACTCAGAGCATACAAGTCAAAGAACAAGCGGAAGCTATCATGTCTGAGTACAGACATCTATAAATGAAAAAGGCTGAGAAGCCTGACTATCTATCAGATCCTGCCGAGGGCACAAGATCGTAGCTGAGGTAACAAGCTAAACGTCGAAGACCACGCGGAAATACTAGTGAGACTGAAGTCTCTCTGCAAAAACATAAAATAGGCAAACGTGAGTACAAATGTACCCAGCAAGACTTACATCAGAACTATCTACATATGCATCATTATCAACAAAGGGATGGTGGGGTTTAACTGCAGCAAGCCAGCTTTGACTCGGTGGCTATCCTGAACTACGACTGCAAGTAACTCTTTTGAGGTGGCGCACACGAGTCCACATATTCACCATATCAATACACCACTATGGATCCGCTCCCGTCTCCCTACGAGAACGCCATCCATAGCACTCACGCTTATCTTGTGTATTTTAGAGTATCCACTTTCACTTGTCTATGAACTGATATAAGCAACCCAGAAGTCCTTTTCCGCGGACACGGCTATTCGAATAGATGATATTAACCCTGCAGGGGTGTACTTCTTCACACACGCTCTCACCACTTACCGCCGTTTACACGACATGTACTCGGCAACCTTCAAGCGGAAGCCCAACGTGGGTGTCGGCCACGACCTACCTAATCACCTAAGTCTCTAGTCCAGGTTTATCGCCTATTCGGGTTCCATCCATGAGGAGATCCGGCCGGAGTTTCGCTCACAGCCCCAAACGATGTGAACAGGGTTCCCGAGACACCAAACGGGCGCCCGGTACACCGTGCCACGTGCCTACCGCATCACAGCCCACCCCTACGGTCAGCGCTGCCCACGGCCTCCAGCATACTACAAACACCAGAAACTACTTGCAACTCCTGGACAGAGGACAAGGGTGAATAAGAAGCCGAGAGGGTCCATTGGTTTCGGGCCCAATGCGTGGTAGTAGCTGAATCATGGATCACAAACACAGAACTCAGTTCCTGAGGACGGCTGCAATGAGACAACCCACCATGTACTCCTACATGGCCTCTCACCGCTACCTTTACCAAATCGTGTTCACACACTTAGCTCACACACAATAGGACATGTTCACACGCCTCTGATTCATCCCCGATGAATCAGACCTGACTCAACTCTAAGCAGTAGCGGGCATGACAAACAAACATGAATGAGTAGGCACAACAGGGCTCAAACAACTCCTACTCATGCTAGTGGGTTTCATCTAATTACTGTGGAATGACAGGTCATGCAGAGGATAAAGGGGTTCAACTACCGCAGCATGTAACAGTTGAATCGGTGTTGTCCTAATGCAGTAAAAGAGAGCAGGAGCGAGAGAATGGGATTGTATCGAAATGAACAAGGGGGTTTTGCTTGCCTGGCACTTTTGAAGATAACATTGAGTCTTCATCAGTGTCAACGATCACATCATCGGTATCACGTCTATCGAGAGGGGACAAATACCGGCAACACAGAAGGGAACACAATCAATGCAATGCACAATATGATGCATGATCATGACATGGCAAAATGAATGTGTTTTGAGCCAATGCAACTAGCAACAGATTAAATGAAGTTGGTTTGAATACAAGATTCAAATTCAAACTCCATATGTGATTATTTAAATGCCCTTTATTTGATTTGTGCTAAAGAGCAGCTATAAGTTGTTCTAACATGCATGAAAATGGTACAGATGGATTCCTTGAATTTTTCTGATAATTTTTCATATATAAATTATTTAATTTGGAGTTACGATTAATTTTCTATGAATTTTAGAAGTTTATATTCATTTTCTGGAATTTCAGAATTAAATTAAATCCAGAAAACATTACTGCGTCAGCATGACGTTGGCATGACGTCAGCAAGTCAACAGGGGCCGGCTCGGGTCAAACCTGACGTGTGGAGTCCACACGTCAGTGACACAGGAGCTAATCCCGGTCAAACCCAGCGCTGACTGGGGTTTGACCAGGGGTGGGGCCCGCTGTCAGTGGCCTAGGGGGTTGATTAGCGGGGTAGTTAGGCCCTAATGACCGGCCACACCAGCTCCTGCCGGAGTTTCGCCGGCGGCGACCATTCCGCACGGCGGGGGAACCCCGGACTTGCGCTAGGGGCATTGGATCGACGCGCCAAGGGCACCAGGAGGTAGCCCGTGCTCCCGCGCATCCAGCGGAGGCAGCGGAAGGTCGCGGGGCGGCCGGGGCTGACGGCGGCGAGCTCGGCAGCGGCGGCCGGAGCTCGGGTTAGTTTGGGCTCGGCGTTAGGGTGCTCAGGGGGAGGAGCTGGTGGGATCTGCGTGCTCCTGGGAGGGCACCGAACGCGTTGACACACTCAGGCACGGGCTGTGGTGGCTAAAACGACGGAGGCATCATGGCCGGCGGCGATGAGCTCTCGGCTCCGGCGGAATCGAGCTAGCGGAGAGAAACAGAGGGGGGGCGAGCATAAGGGAAGATGCAGGAGCTCACATGGGGTCGGAAGAGAAGCTCGGCGGGCTCGGGGAGGCCTCTGCAACGGCGAATTGACAACGGCGATCTCCGGGCACCGAGGTTGAAGAAGACGTCCGGGGCGGCGATGCAGCGCTCCCCTGGTTGCTTGGCTCGGGGTGGACGAGGAGGACGACGATGCGGAGCTCGGGGATACGAAGAGGGAGCGAGGGAGTGGCTGTGGCTGCGGCGGTGACGAACGGCGGCGACGATGGTGTTCGGCCGTTCGCGGGAGAGGGAAACAGAGGAGGGGGAGGAGCACAGGGAGAATGAGAGGGGCCAGGGGGTGCGTGGCGTCTCCGTGGCGCAGGTCAGGACGAGGGAGGGCAAGCAGGAGGTGGCGGGAGGACGTGGCCGCGGTCGCTCGCGTGCGGGCACGCAGCTGCTTCGGGGCGAGGGGAGGAAGACGACGGAGGGGCTGCGGTGGTGGGCTGAGCCAGTTGGCCAGGCCGCCTGCTGGGCCGGCCAGGTGGGCTGCCAGGTAGCTCCAGGTGAGTTCTCTCTCTCTCCTCTATTTTCTGTTTTCTATTATTTCTGCAACTGTAGGGCTTTATTAAAAATACTTAGGCATCTTAAAAAAATCCTGGAATAATCAAGGGCTCTATTTAGATTATTTCCAACAGCCCACACTTATTTTCAGAATTATTTGGGCATTTAGAATATTTTATAGCATTTAAATGCCCAAATGCAAATAGAGTATGATTTAATTCAGAGCCCAATATGTCCTGCAAAAATATAAATCATTTTTGGTAGATGCTTTCACCTCTAAACAGAAATGTTGAACATTTTTAGAGGGCATTTTGGGTTTAATGAAAAAGATTTTATTTTGACCCTAGTTGAATTCATTTGGTGCTAGGGTTTAGTCAATCCCCATTTCAGGTTTAAATGAAATTTAAACATGATGCAACACTCTAATGCATGCACTAGGCATTGTCAGAACTAGGGATGTGACATGCATAGCCCGCTTTCGTAACCTACTGTTGTACCTTACCTGCTTATCCTAAACTACTTAGTGTAGGTTGGATAGTGATCCATTAGTGACCCCTCATCTTGTCCCAGTTGCCTCGGCCTGATGACCGATGACTCGATCAACGTGATCAACGTCCAGAACCCAACACAGTACGTCACCCCCGTGGTTGCTCGACCCTGTTACATCGAGTGGAATGCCCCGAGGGGGATTCCTTGGGTTTTCCCCCTTGATGTTTTGGACACACGGTTACCCTGGATTTACTTCAGACCTTTGTTAAAGTCGGGTCATCCCCGAGTGGTACCCGCGAGAGATACCTGTGAAAGTTGGGTGGGCCCGGAGAGCACCCGTGATAGGTCTCCAACGTATCTATAATTTATGAAATATTCATGCCATGTTTACAATAATTTTATATGGTTTTGGTATGATTCGCATGGAACTAGCCCGGACTCCCCCTGTTTTCAGCAGAACTACCGTGGTGTTGTTTTTGTGCAGAAATCAAAGTTCTCCAAACACCGCGAAATTTTTTGTGCATTTTTTATGAACCAAAAGACCACCAATGGGCCAGAGCAGCACCCGGGGGTGCCCAGAGGGGGGCACAACCAACCAGGGCACGCCTGGGCCCCCATGCACGCCTTGGTGGGTTGTGCCCACCTCAGTGGCCTCCCGTACCCCTTCTTCGCCCTATAAAGTCCCAAATGTTCGGAAAACCCTCTGGGAGACCTTAGACTGGAAGTTCCGCCGCCAAAAGCCTCTGTAGCCACCGAAAACTAATCTGGAGCCCGTTCCAGCACCCTGCCGGAGGGGAGATCATCGTCGGTGTCCATCTTCATCATCCCGACGTCCACCACGATGAGGAGGGAGTAGTCCACCCTCGGGGCTGAGAGTTTGTACCGGAAGCTATGTGTTTAATCTCTCTCGCACGTGATCTTGAGATGTCACGAACTTGATGTATCATGGGCTTTGTTAACATAGATGGATCATATGATGTTTCTCCCCTCTCTACACTTTTTGTGGTGAACTGGGCCTTTACCCTTTGAGATTTCGTGGTTATCAGATTGAATACTTTTATGAATTTGAGAACACTTGATATATGTCTTGCAATTCAATACTCATGGTGACAATGGGGTATCGTATTGATTCACTTGATATATGTTTCGACACTCAACTTGCGGATTCCCGCGGTGACATTGGGGTAATTTATGCATAGGGGTTGATGCACGTTCTTGTCCTTGTTTCTCCGATAGAAATCTTGGGCCACTGTTGTAGTTCTTTGTGTGGATTGAGTATGATGAATATGAACATGCTTTGGTGTTATTCTAGTACGAACTCTAGGATAGATCTAACGGAAAAATAGCTTTGCGTTATTTTAGTAAGAACTCTTGAATAGATCGAACGGAAAGAATAGGTTTGAGGTGGTTTAGTACCCTACAAACAATTCCTATCTTTTGTTCTCCGCTAATAGGAACTCGGGAGTGATTCTTCGTTACACTTTGAGGGATAATCATATGATCCAACTATGTTAGCATTGTTGAGAGATTGCACTAGCGAAAGTATGGACCCTAGGCCTTGTTTTTAAGCATTGAAATACCGTTTTTGTGCCTGTTTACCATTTGCTACCTTGCTATTTTTATTTATTCAGATTATAAAAAATATATTTATACCATCCATATTACACTTTTATCACCATCTCTTCGCCGAACTAGTGCACCTATACAATTTGCCATTGTATTGGGTGTGTTGGGGACACAAGAGATTTCTTGTATTTGGTTGCAGGGTCGTTTGAGAGAGACCATCTTCATCCTACACCTCTCATGGATTGATAAACCTTAGATCATCCACTTGAGGGAAAATTGCCACTGTCCTACAAAACTCTGCGCTTGGAGGCCCAACACGTGTCTACAGGAATAAAGTTGCGTAGTAGACATCAAGCTCTTTTCTGGCGCCGCCGTTGCCGGGGAGGTGAGTGCTTGAAAGGTATATCTTTGGATCTTGCATTGAAGTCTTTAGTTCCTTATTTTATCACTAGTTTGGTTTATAAAAGAAAACTACATAAAAATGGAACTGAGGTTGCATCATATTATTGACCATCCTTTATAATATCTTTCTTGAAAATGATGGTTCGGAAAATTGTGCTCAATTGTTAGAATAAGAAGGTCAGTAAAATGTTTGGCACAAAATATTTGAATGATGAGCATGATTTCAATCTTGTTAGTATGAATTCTTTGAATATCCATGATGCTAATGATATGCAAAGCCATAAGCTTGGGGATGCTATATTTGATGAATATGATATATTTAGTCCCCCAAGTTTTGATGAGAAAAATTTATTATGATGATTGCATGACTCCTATTTATGATGATTACTATTGATGAAAGTGGATTTGGAGAGGTCGTGACTTTATTTAATGATGAATCCACTATTTTGGAGGAGTTTGCAATTGACTATGATAACAAAGATGCCATCTATGATGATTATGGTGATGACATGTATGCTATAAGGAATAATGATAACCATGAAACTTGTCATCATGATTTTAATTTTCACTCTCATGATAGTTATTTTGTTGAGTTTGCTCCCACTACTATTGATGAGAAGAAATTTTCTTATGTGGAGAGTAATAAGTTTTCTATGCTTTTGAGTCATGAAAAGAATGCTTTATATGATGGTTATATTTTTGAAATTCTTCATGATGCTACTGAAAATTATTATGATGGAGGAACTTAATGCTTGTAGGAATTGCAATAATAACAAATTTCCTCTCTATGTGTTGAAAATCTTGAAGTTATGTTTGTTTTGCCTTCCTATGCTAGTTGATTTCTTGCTCTCATGAATTGTTTGATCACAAAATCCCTATGCATAGGAAGTGGGTTATACTTAAATGTGCTAGTCATATGCTTCATGATGCCCTCTTTTTCATTTTTCAATTCTTATCTTTTATGCGAGCATCATTGAAATCATCATGCCTAGCTAAAAGGCATTAAAGAAAAGTGTTTGTTGGGAGACAACCCAACACTTTCATCTACTGTTTTTGTGTGTTCACATGATTACGCTACTGTAGTAATCATGTTCTATAATTTTTTTTTCAATAAAGTGCCAAGTAAAGCCTTTGGAATCATGTTGGGTGATAGTTGATTTGCTCTTGCTGAAAAGCAGAAACTTTTGCGCTCACGAAAATAACTCTTATTTTTAACAGAAGAGTACTTTTGAGTTGATTCTTTTTGCAGAAGATTAATATACAAATTTCTCACGTGGTCCAGTTTTTTTCATAATTTTTGGAGTTTAAGAAGTATTGATACTCTTGCATTCTTTACAGACTGTACTGGTTTAACAGATTGCTGTTATATTTGCATTGTTTGCATATGTTTGCTTGTTTATTGATTCTATTTGAGGATAGAAGTGTTAAATATGCAGAGACATTTAGTATGAAATGTTGAATAATAATTTTAGTTACTTGCTACATTAGAGAATGATGAGGTTTTTGCATTGGTTTATACTAACTTATCTCACGAGTTCTTGTTGAGTTTTGTGTGGGTGAAGCTTTTCAGATTTAGGAAAACCGTGATATAAGAAGAATTAAGGAGACACAAAAGCTCAAGCTTGGGGATGCCCAAGGTATCCCCTGATAATAATTCAATAAGTCTCAAGCATCTAAGCTTGGGGATGCCCCGATAGGCATCCCACCTTTCCTCTTCAACAATTATCGGTTAGTATCGGTTGAGCCTAAGTTTTTTTCTTCTTCACATGAGTTGTGCTATGCTTGGAATGTCATTTTGTTTTGTTTTTCTTGTTGTCTTAATAATATACTTAGATCTGAAAGTTTTTAAATTATAGAGCATCCACAATTAGCTACCTAATACGCCTCCGTCGTATCTATAATTTTTTATTGTTCCATGCCAATATTCTTCAACTTTCATATACTTTTGGCAACTTTTTATACTATTTTTGGGACTAATATATTGATCCAGTGCCCAGTGCCAGTTCCTGTTTGTTGCATGTTTTATGTTTTGTAGAAACCCAATATCAAACGGAATCCAAACGGGATAAAAACGGATGGAAATTATTTTGGAATATTTGGAATTTTCCGGAGGAAGAATCAACGTGAAACGGTGCCCGAGGTGGCCAGGAGATAGGAGGCGCGCCCACCCCCCCCCCCCCCACACACACACACCCCTGGGCGCGCCTGTCACTCTTTGGGCCACCCATAAGGGGATGACACTCTTCTTTTGTCGGAAGAAAGCTAATTTTACGAGAAAAATCTGGGCGAAAGATTCACCCCAATCGGAGTTACGGATCTCCGGATATAAAAGAAATGGTGAAGGGGCAGAATCACAGAACGCAGAAACGGAAAGAAACAGAGAGATAGATCCAATCTCGGAGGGGCTCTCGCCCCTCCCAAGCCATGGGAGCCAAGGACCAGAGGGGAAACCCTTCTCCCATCTAGGGAGGAGGTCAAGGAAGAAGAAGAAGAAGGGGGCTCTCTCCCCCTTGCTTCCGGTGGCGCCGGAACACCGCCGAGGGCCATTATCATCACCGCGATCTTCACCAACACCTCCATCATCTTCACCAACATCTCCATCACCTTCCCCCATCTATATTCAGCGGTCGACTCTGCCGTAACCCGTTGTACCCTCTACTTGAACATGGTGCTTTATGCTTCATATTATTATTCAATGATGTGTTGCCATCCTATGATGTCTGAGTAGATTTTCGTTGTCCTATTGGTGGTTGATGAATTGCTTTGATTGATTTAATTCGCTTGTGGTTATGTTGCTGTCCTATTGTTCCCTCCATGTCGCGCAAGCGTGAGGGATTCCCGATGTAGGGTGTTGCAATACGTTCATGATTCTTTTATGGTGGGTTGCTTGAGTGATAGAAGCATAAACCCGAGTAAGGGGATTGTTGCGTACGGGATAAAGGGGACTTGATGCTTTAATGCTATGGTTGGGTTTTACCTTAATGAATCTTTAGTAGTTGCGGATGGTTGCTAGAGTTCCAATCATAAGTGCATATGATCCAAGAAGAGAAAGTATGTTAGCTTATGCCTCTCCCACATAAAACTTGCTATCGGTCTAGTAAAGTAGTCAATTGCTTAGAGACAATTCCACAACTCCTACCACCACTTTTCCACACTCGCTATATTTACTTTATTGCATCTTTATCTAAATAGCCCCTAGTTTATATTTACGTGCTCTTTATTATCTTGCAAGTCTATCCAACCACACCTACAAAGTACTTCTAGTTTCATACTTGTTCTAGGTAAAGCGAACGTCAAGTGTGCGTAGAGTCGTATCAGTGGCCGATAGGACTTGAGAGAGTATTTGTTCTACCTTTAGCTCCTCGTTGGGTTCGACACTCTTACTTATCGAAAGAGACTACAACTATCCAGTATACTTGCGGGTCATCAAGACCTTTTTCTGGCGCCGTTGCTGGGGAGTCATAGCGTGGGGTGAATATTCTCGTGTGTGCTTGTTTGTTTTATCACTAAGCAATTTTTATTTGTTGTTCTTAGTTGCTTTCTATCTTTAGTTATGGGTAGGAAACATAGAATACCAAAAAAATTAGTTGTACCTACTGAACCAATGGTTGAAGAACCACTCAAACTCAATCACACTCCTGAAGCTTTTTACTTGGATCATCTTCGATCCCTTTGTGCTCGTGCTGAATCCCCAACTAGCTTTGTTGAGGGCTAATCCTTAGATGAGCATGCTTATTATGTGCGACACCGTATATCTGAAAAAGGGAAACTTTTACTGGATCAAATTCATTGTTTGCAATGCTATGCTTGGAATTTATGTGAAATATACGATATTACTTGTTGTTCTGAAAACCCTAAGAAACACCTTCCCTAGCAATGTGAGTTTATTGATAATGGGTTCGTATCTTCGTATGCTAAGGGTGTTTATAATTACTATGAGGTTCAACAAATTGAAGAATTTGTTGCTTTTAAGGGTGCTTATGAAATTGCTTCTTTGATGTATGATGCTACTCTCTACAAATCTGAAAAATTTGCCATACTTGAATATTGTTATGATAATTATGCTTCTAATGCCTATGTTAAACTATATATTGAGAAATTCTACGCTGTCCAAGAAGAGATTAATATTTTGCAGGAAGCTATGGAAGAAGAAATTGATGAAACTATGAGCTCATTGGATGAAAAACATGATGAGGAGAGCAAAGAAAAAAAGGAGGAAGAGCGGATTGATCACCCGTGCCCACCTTCTAACGAGAGTAACTCTTCAACTCATACATTGTTTAATTCACCTTCGTGCTTACCGAAGGAAGATTTCTATGATGATTGCTATGATCCTGTTGATTCTCTTGAAATATCCCTTTTTGATGATTCTTGCTATGCTTGTGGCCAAGATGCCAATATGAATTATGCTTATGGAGATGAACTTGCTATAGTTACTTATGTTAAACATGAAATTGTTGCTATTGCACCCACGCATGATAGTCCTATTATCTTTTTGAATTCTCCCGACTACACTATATCGGAGAAGTTTGCGCTTAGCAAGGATTATATTGATGGGTTGCCTTTTACCATTGCACATGATGATTTTGATGAATGTAATATGCATGTGTTTGCTGCTCCTACTTGCAATTATTATGAGAGAGGAACTATATCTCTGCTTCTTTACGTTTCCAATACGATAGAATTGCAAGAAACTGTTTATACTATGCATTGGCCTTTACTTGGTATGCATGAATTGTTCTTTTGATGACATGCCGATGCATAGGAAGAGAGTTAGACTTTGTTATTGCTTGATATATTTTACTTTGTGCTCACTACTAAATTACAAACCATTGTTAATTAAAATTGGCTTTGATATACCTTGGGATCCGGGTGGATTCATTACTTGAGCACTAAAAATGCCTAGTTTAATGGCATTAAAGAAAGCGCTGCCAGGGAGACAACTCGGAAGTTTTAGAGAGTCATTTATTTCTGTTGAGTGGTTTTATATAGTTTAAAAACAAAAAAATAAAGAGGGGAACCCAAAACTTTTCAAAAAGGAAATTGAAAGTGAGAAAGACAAGCATTGTTGAAGTGGGAGAGCTCCTTGAACTTTGTTCATGCTCACAGAAACTTTGTGAATCTTAATTACAGAAACTTTTCATCAAAAATAATTATCCCCTTGTACAATTCCATTGTATTATAAAAATAATGTGCCAAGGTTTGCCGTTAGGATGTTTACAATGCTTGTTGGTTTGTACGGTGCAGGACAGAAACTTTGGCTGTAGTGCGTGATTTTACATTTTTAATTGGGATTTCAAATGGTTCTGATTCTTTTTGCACTGTCTTGATATATAACTTGTTTATTTTTCCTAATTTTGGTAGAATGTTTGGGGTACCAGAAGTATGGTGGATGTTCAGATTGCTACAGACTGTTCTGTTTTTGACAGATTCTGTTTTTGATGCATAGTTTGCTTGTTTTGATGAATCTATCAATTTATATTAGTGGATTAAGCCATGTAAAAGCTATATTAGAGTAGACACAATGCAAAAACAAAATATGAATTGGTTTGCAACAGTACTTAGAGTGGTGATTTGCTTTATTATACTAACGGATCTTACCGAGTTTTCTATTGAAGTTTTGTGTGGATGAAGTGTCTAACCGAGGAGGTCTCGATATGAGGAAAAGGAAGAGAGGCAAGATCTCAAGCTTGGGGATGAACGAGGCACCCCAAGTAAGTATTCAAGGAGACTCAAGTGTCTAAGCTTGGGGATGACCCAGAAGGCATCCCCTCTTTCTTCAACAAGTATCGGTATGTTTTCGTATTCGTTTCGTTCGTGCAATATGTGCAAGTCTTGGAGCGTCTTTTGCATTTAGTTTTCATTTTTATTTTATGCACCATGCTGGTATGAGATAGTCCTTGGTTGATTTATAGAATGCTCATTGCACTTCACTTAAATCTTTTGTGTATGGCTTTTTAGAATGCTTCATGTGCTTCACTTATATCATTTGAAGTTTGGATTGCCGGTTTCTCTTCACATAGAAAACCGCCATTTGTAGAATGCTCTTTTGCTTCACTTATATTTGTTAGAGTGGGCATATCTTTTGTAGAAAGAATTAAACTCTCTTTCTTCACTTATATATGTTTAGAGAGATGACAGGAATTGGTCATTCACATGGTTAGTCATAAAATCCTACATAAACTTGTAGATCACTGAATATGATATGTTTGATTCCTTGCAATAGTTTTGTGATATAAAGGTGGTGATATTAGAGTCGTGCTAGTTGAGTAATTGTGAAATTGAGAAATACTTGTGTTGAGGTTTGCAAGTCCCGTAGCATGCACGTATGGTGAACCGTTATGTAACAAAGTTGGAGCATGAGGTGTTCTTTGATTGCTTTCCTTATGAGTGGAGGTCGGGGGCGCGCGATGGTTAACTCCTACCAACCTCCCCCCCTAGGAGCATGCATAGTAGTACTTTGCTTCGAGGGCAAGTAGAATTTTGCAATAAGTATATGAGTTCTTTATGACTAATGTGAGTCCATGGATATACGCACACTCACCCTTCCACTTTCTTAGCCCCTATTGTGCCTCGCAACTTTAGCCGGTATCATGAACCCATTATTTACCTTCCTCAAAACAGCCGCCATACCTACCTATTATGGCATTTCCAAAGCCATTCCGAGATATATTGCCATGCAACTTTCCACAGTTCCGTTATTATGACACGTGCCATCATTGCCATATTGCTTTGCATGATCGTAAGATAGCTAGCATGATGATTTCATGGCTTGTCCGTTTTTTGATGTCATTGCTATGCTAGATCGTTGCACATCCCGGTACACCACCGCAGGCATTCATATAGAGTCATATCTTTGTTCTAGATATTGAGTTGTAAGTAAATAAAAGTGTGATGGTCATCATTACTAGAGCATTGCCCAAGTGAGGAAAGGATGAAGGAGACTATGACTCCCCCACTAGTCGGGATGAGACTCCAGACTTTATGAAAAATAAAAGAGGCCAAAGAAGCCCAAATAAAAAAGAGGCCAAAGAAGCCCACCAAAAAGAAAGAAATAATAAAAAAATGAAAAAAATGATGAAAAATAAAAAAATGAGAGAAAAAGAGAGAAGGGGCAATGTTACTATCCTTTTACCACACTTGTGCTTCAGAGTAGCACCATGCTCTTCATATAGAGAGTCTCTTGAGTTATCACTTTCATATACTAGTGGGAATTTTCATTATAGAACTTGGCTTGTATATTCCGATGATGGGCTTCCTCAAACACCTGAGGTCTTCATGAGCAAGAAAGTTGGATGCACACCCACTTAGTTTCCAGTTTGAGCTTTCATACACTTATAGCTCTTAGTGCATCCGTTGCATGGCAATCCCTACTCACTCACATTGATATCTATTGATGGGCATCTCCATAGCCCGTTGATATGCCTAGTTGATGTGAGACTATCTTCTCCTTTTTGTCCTCACAACCACCACCATATACCACCATAGTGCTATGTCCATGGCTTGCGCTCATGTATTGCGTAAGAGTTGAAAAATCTGAAGCGTGTTAAAAAGTATGAACCAATTGCTTGGCTGAAACCGGGGTTGTGCATGATGGGAGTATTTTGTGTAATGAAGATGGAGCATAGCCAGACTATATGATTTTGTAGGGATGAGCTTTCTTTGGCTATGTTATTTCGATAAGACATAATTACTTGGTTGGTATGCTTGAAGTATTATTGTTTTTATGTCAAATGATAGACTATTACTTTGAATCACTCAAATCTTAATATTCATGCCATGATTAGACATATGATCAAGATTATGCTAGGTAGCATTCCACATCAAAAATTATCTTTTTTTTATCATTTACCTACTCGAGGACGAGCAGGAATTAAGCTCGGGGATGCTGGTACGTCTCCGTCGTATCTATAATTTTTGATTGTTCCATGCCAATATTCTTCAACTTTCATATACTTTTGGCAACTTTTTATACTAGTTTTGGGACTAACATATTGATCCAGTGCCCAGTGCCAGTTCTTGTTTGTTGCATGTTTTATGTTTCGCAGAAACCCAATATCAATCGGAATCCAAACGGGATAAAAACGGACGGAAATTATTTTGGAATATTTGGAATTTTTCGGAGGAATAATCAACGCGAAACGGTGCCCGAGGTGGCCAGGAGATAGGAGGCGCGCCCACCCCCCCCCCCACCCCACCCCTGGGCGCGCCTGGCACTCTTTGGGCCACCCATAAGGGGATGACACTCTTCTTTTGTCAGAAGAAAGCTAATTTTACGAGAAAAATCTGGGCGAAAGATTCACCCCAATCGGAGTTACGGATCTCCGGATATAAAAGAAATGGTGAAGGGGCAGAATCACAGAACGCAGAAACGGAAAGAAACAGAGAGATAGATCCAATCGGAGTTACGGATCTCCGGATATAAAAGAAATGGTGAAGGGGCAGAATCACAGAACGCAGAAACGGAAAGAAACAGAGAGATAGATCCAATCTCGGAGGGGCTCTCGCCCCTCCCAAGCCATGGGAGCCAAGGACCAGAGGGGAAACCCTTCTCCCATCTAGGGAGGAGGTCAAGGAAGAAGAAGAAGAAGGGGGGCTCTCTCCCCCTTGCTTCCGCACTACTAGAAAAACCTCTACTAATGGCGCACCTATTATGGCCATTAATGGCGCATCTGTGGTGCGCCACTAACAGCACGCCATTAGTAATTTTTACTAATGGCGCACCAGTGGTGCGCCATTAGTATCTGGTATACTAATGGCGCACCACTGGTGCGCCATTAGTATAGGCCACGGTGCGCCATTAGTATGCCTCCCAGGGGCCAGGTGCTTTGGATACTAATGGCGCACCACAACTAGATGCGCCATTAGTAACCGCGGCATACTAATGGCGCACTTTCCTGTGATGCGCCATTAGTGATGCGTCATTTAGAATCTAGATCTGGATCGTGATTTTTTGCCCATTTTTTTGCTCGTTTTTTTTTGCTTGTTTTTTGGCACGACAATATTCTCAAATTTTGTTCCTGTTGTTTTTGGATCTTGTTGCCATGGTCTTTTGCCGGAGAGGAGTTCGCCGGAGAGGAGGAGGAGGAGCTCACCGGAGAGGAGGGAGGAGGAGCTCACCGGAGAGGAGGGAGGAGGAGCTCACCGGAGAGGAGGGAGGAGGAGCTCACCGGAGAGGAGGGAGGAGGAGCTCACCGGAGAGGAGGGGATTTTTTGCCTCACCGGAGAGGAGGGAGGAGGGAGAGGAGGGAGGAGGAGCTCACCGGAGAGGAGGGAGGAGGAGCTCACCGGAGAGGAGGGAGGAGGAGCTCACCGGAGAGGAGGGGATTTTTTGCCTCACCGGAGAAGAGGGAGGAGGGAGAGGAGGGAGGAGGAGCTCACTGGAGAGGAGAGAGAAGAAACCATGAGGGGAGGGGAGGGGAGGGGAGGGGAGGGGAGGAGGGAGGAGGGAGGAGGGAGGAGGAGGTCGCCGGAGAGGAGGGAGAAGAAACCATGAGGGGAGGGGAGGGGAGGGGAGGGGAGGGGAGGAGGGAGGAGGGAGGAGGGAGGAGGTAGGAGGAGGTCGCCGCAGAGGAGGAGAGAAGGGAAGATGAAATGAAGAGAGGAGGAGAGGACCAGCCATATATACGGCATACTAATGGCGCACCGCGGGCAGGTGCGCCATTAGTAAATTTTTTTATTTTTTTTATTTTTTTTGAATTTTGAAGGCGGGAAGATACTAATGGCGCACCATGGTCAGGTGCGCCATTAGTAATTTTTTTTATTTAGTTTGAATTTTGAAGGCAGGAAGATACTAATGGCGCACCATGGTCAGGTGCGCCATTAGTAATTTTTTTTTATTTTTTTGACTTATTTTGAATTTTGAAGGCGGGAAGATACTAATGGCGCAACATGGGCAGGTGCGCCATTAGTAAGTTTGAATTTTTTTTGATTTTTTTTTGCCTCTCTAGATCTTAAAAGCCCCGTATCTTTTTTTCTGTTAGGTTTTTGATGATTTTGAAAATGTTTAACGGGGTTCCCCCGGTTAAATTTGGATGTAACTTTTCGAGTAGATGATTTTTCATATAAAAAACTTTTTCATCCGGGTTAGTATGCAAAAGTTATGCCCATTTTTACAAATTCTCGCGAGATTTTGCAAATGAAGTCAAAATTCATATTTGCAAATTTTCCCAACAACTAGGCCACATATCACATGGGAAACTTATTTTCTTTTATTTTTTTGACATTTTTATCATTTTCTTTTATTTTTTTTAAAACTGAAAAGGCGATCCACGGGGGGGGGGGGTGCATTCGGTGGAAGTGGTGGCCAAGGTTACTAATGGTGCACCGTGGCATGGTGCGCCATTACTAGTTTAACTAGTAATGGCGCACCACACACACGGTGCGCCATTAGTATGTTTGGACAGGCGCACTAGTTCAAAAAAAAATTGATACTAATGGCGCACCGTAGGCAGGGTGCGCCATTAGTAGTTTCAACACTAATGGCGCATCAGAAGGTGGTGCGCCATTAGTATATACTAATGGCGCACCACATGTCTGGTGCGCCATTAGTGCCATTTCCATCTATAGCCCTTTTCCTAGTAGTGCCGGTGGCGCCGGAACACCGCCGAGGGCCATTATCATCACCGCGATCTTCACCAACACCTCCATCATCTTCACCAACATCTCCATCACCTTCCCCCATCTATATTCAGCGGTCGACTCTGCCGTAACCCGATGTACCCTCTACTTGAACATGGTGCTTTATGCTTCATATTATTATCCAATGATGTGTTGCCATCCTATGATGTCTGAGTAGATTTTCGTTGTCCTATTGGTGGTTGATGAATTGCTTTGATTGATTTAATTCGCTTGTGGTTATGTTGCTGTCCTATTGTTCCCTCCATGTCACGCAAGCGTGAGGGATTCCCGATGTAGGGTGTTGCAATACGTTCATGATTCTTTTATGGTGGGTTGCTTGAGTGATAGAAGCATGATTCCCAAGTAAGGGGATTGTTGCATACGGGATAAAGGGGACTTGATGCTTTAATGCTATGGTTGGGTTTTACCTTAATGAATCTTTAGTAGTTGCGGATGGTTGCTAGAGTTCCAATCATAAGTGCATATGATCCAAGAAGAGAAAGTATGTTAGCTTATGCCTCTCCCACATAAAACTTGTTATCGGTCTAGTAAAGTAGTCAATTGCTTAGGGACAATTCCACAACTCCTACCACCACTTTTCCACACTCGCTATATTTACTTTATTGCATCTTTATCTAAACAGCCCCTAGTTTATATTTACGTGCTTTTTATTATCTTGCAAGTCTATCCAACAACACCTACAAAGTACTTCTAGTTTCATACTTGTTCTAGGTAAAGCGAACGTCAAGTGTGTTTAGAGTCGTATCAGTGGCCGATAGGACTTGAGAGAGTATTTCTTCTACCTTTAGCTCCTCGTTGAGTTTGACACGCTTACTTATCGAAAGAGGCTACAACTATCCCGTATACTTGCGGGGTCATCACTACCCATTTACATATCTACTCGTTTGATCTTCTCTTGTATCTTTTTGGAGTATCTTGTCATTTACTCTTGTGCCTCACTTATATCCTATGAGTAAATTGTTGAATGAATTGAATATAATGAAGTTGAAATTACATTTTTCATATCATGCCTACTGGTAGCTTCACATTGGGTTTACAAAGTTAAATCTTTTGAAGCTTGACAATCACAATATTGGTCATACAAGCAATTCATGAATGATTAGTAGAAGGAAGAGAACTTTCACATGCAAATACACTATCCTGGAAATCTTTTGCGATTGTGATCCCCCATCAAAATATTATATGCCAAAATTGTTGACGTTGGACAAGGAAGAAAACGTAATGATTTATGTTTGTTCAGATTCACATAGAAGTTATATTGTCATAGATCCTTCAACATGTGATGTTTGCCCTCCATCTTTGCTAGCCAAAAAATCCGCACCAAGTAGAGATACTACTTGTGCATCCAAAAAACCCTTAAACCCAAATCTTATTTTCAATAGTCCACCAGACCTACCTAACAATTGAGTAAGATCCTTCAAGTAAGTTGTTATCGGTTCAATAAGGCAATAAAAATTGCTTCTAAAAGTTTTAGATCATCTAGTGTAAGAGAAAGTTCAGCGTTGTACGAACTTGTGATGGCAAAGAATAAAAGCGACAGACTACATAATGAAGGTTGCTAACATAAGGGGCAATATAACGTGATGTTCTTTTGCACTAAGGGGTTGATCATACAAACAAATAAGTGCATGGCAACCTCTGCTTCCCTCTGCAAAGGGCATATCTTTTACTTTTTCAGTATTTACTTTTATGCAAAGAGTCAAAGTTTTTCTCTTTATTCCTCGTTATTTTTCTCTTTTGGCAAGCATCATGTGGTGAGGAAAGATCTAGTCACATATATCTAGTTGGATATGGTAGCATGAGTTATTATTGTTGACATCACCCTTGAGGTGAATACGTTGGGAGGCGAAATTATAAGCCCCTATCTTTCTATGTGACCGGTTGAAACGTTTTGCTCATGTGTATGTGGTGAGTGTTAGCAATCATAGAATACTATATGATGGTTGAGTATGTGGAGCTCTTACTTAGACTCTGTTGAATAAGTTGATTTGCAATTGCTTGGTGATTGAGAACATAGGTTGTTGAGTTTCAAGAGAATTCATCGTTTGAACTTTAACATGTGAATTGGTTGCTACTTTAACATGAGAAGGTTTATAAGAAAGAGTTGTTGTTATGATGCTAGGAAAAGTTATTGAAATTTTCATTGATCAAACTTGTGCACTTTGCTAGCATTTTTTTAGAACGAAGATGCTAGATGCGTCCGGCTTTAAATTAATAAAGCCCACAACAGGCACCTTAGTACCATACCAAGTCTAAATACATCATCAAAGCCGTCCCGGCCAACGCGGAAGGATCACCAACAGAAGTTCAAGCGCGACTTAACAAACCACTAGAAGATTACAGGGCTAAGCCCGTACAGAGCGTGCAGGCTCGTCAAGCACCAAATAGACCATAGACACAGCCATAGTCAAGGCTCCCTAGCCATCACATACACTTGCATCAGACGTTGTTGGGCGATCTTGATCAGCTCAGCATCCCTGCGCCTCCCCAACGGACTCCACTGCTGCAAGAGGAGGCTGCATTTGAAGATAATGTTAGCCAGATGCGAAGGAAAGCAACCCTCAATAGTTAATTTGTTCCTAGTTAACCACATAGCCCAGAGAAGTGCCCCTACACAACTCCACATAACCCTTTTAGCACGGCCGTGAATCGCATATAGATGTTGGGTAAGTTCCGAAGCCGACCGTGGATCCCACTGAATACCAGCCGCTTCGCATACCATGATCCATGCAAACCTTGCAAGAAGGCAATTGAAGAACACATGGTTGGCATCCTCTGGGGCCCCACACAGCGCGCACGGGCCCATGGCTGGGCTGTTGCGCTTGGCCACATTTAAGGAGGTGGGCAGCTTATCACGAAACAATTGCCACAAGAAGAGTTTGATCTTCAAGGGCAACCTCGCTTTCCACAACCCTACAATCGCAAGATGCGGCGACCCTCGACACAACTTGCGATATAAGGAGTTAACCGTAAACTTCTCGGAGCTGGTGAGCACACAGCTCACCGTGTTCGGTTTGTCCACAAGATTGGTAGGTTCAATGAGCTGCAGCAACGCCACAAGGCTAGACTACTTCTGCCCATTGAGTTCCCGTTTAAAGTAAATCGTTGGTGGTGTCGACACGAACGCTTCCACGACCATAATAGCAGGGTCCACCGCTATCGTGTACAAATCCCGGAATTCAGCCCATAGAGGTTGGGCCCCTATCCAAAGATCAGTCCAGAAGCGAGCCGAACAGCCATTCCCAATGGCAAATTTCGCCCCCATGGAAAAAGCCGGTTTGACCGCCTACAAGTCATTCCAGAAGGGAGAGCCCCTTGTCCTCCCTTCAAAGAAATTCCCATTGGGAAAGTATTTGGCCTTTAGAAGATCAAACCACAGCCCGGTTGCCCCTTGGGCAATTTTCTAGATCCATTTACACATCAAAGCAATGTTTAAAAGTCTGGAGTTGGTGATCCCAAGGCCCCCCAAGGCCTTGGGTCGGCACACCCAGGCCCATTTAACCATATGATACTTACGGTTCGGACCAGTTCCTTCCCAAAAGAACTTGGCACAGGGCGTGTCGAACTTTGCATGAACCCCTTCTACAAGCAGAAACAAGCCCATAGCAAACATTGGTAAGGAGGAAAGGCTGGTATTCGTAAGAATGAGCCTAGCCGCCTTGGAAAGGAATTTCCCCCGCCAGGGGCACACCCTCACCCTTACTTTGCCGCATAGAGGATCCCAATCCTCTATCGTGGGCCGTTTAGTATCTATCGGTAGGCCGAGGTATGTAAACGGGAATTTGCCGAATTTGCGGTCAAACAAATCCTCTATGCTCCTACCTTCCTCCGTCTCTACCCCCAACGATAAAACCTCACATTTGTGGAAGTTAGTTTTGAGGCCCGACATGAGCTCGAAACTGAGGAGAATTGTCTTGACCGCAGCTATACTATGCAAATCCAGACGAAACATCAAAATCGTGTCGTTCGCGTATTGTAGATGTGTCACTCCCACTGGAATGAGGTGGCCTACCAGACCTAGGATATGGCCAACCGCGGCCGCTTTTGACAACATCGCACACAACGCATCAACGACGAAGTTGAACAGCAAAGGTGACATCGGGTCACCCTACCGGAGTCCACGCTTGTTCCTGAAGAAGTGCCCTACTTCTCCGTTCACCGAAACTGCCGTTTGGCCTCCCAAGACCAGTTGCATAACACGATGAACCCATACCACAGAGAAACCACGGCCCAGGAACACCCAACGCAGGAAATCCCAATTTACCCGGTCATAGGCCTTCTCGAAGTCTAGTTTCAGCAGGACAGCTGGTTCCTTTGTGCGTTTGAGCTCATGCACAATCTCCTGGAGAGCAAGCGGGCCCTCAAGGATATTGCGGCCACGAAGAAAAGAAGATTGATTACGGTGGATCGAGCGCTGGGTGATCGGGCGTAACCTTCATATATTATTTCTTTTATCATTTACCTGCTCGAGGACGAGTAGGAATTAAGTTTGGGGATGCTGATACGTCTCCAGTGTATCTATAATTTATGAAGTATTCATGCCATGTTTACAATAATTTTATATTGTTTTGGTATGATTTACATGGAACTAACCCGGGCTGACGTTGTTTTCAGCAGAACTACCATGATGTTTTTTTGTGTGCAGAAATCAAAGTTCTCCAAACACCGCGAAACTTTTTGTGGATTTTTTATGGATCAAAAGACCACCAATGGTTCAGAGCTGCACCTGGGAGATGCCCTGAGGGGGCCACACCCACCAGGGCATGCCTGGGCCCCCAGGGGCGCCCTGGTGGGTTGTGCCAACCTCGATGCCTCTCATACCCCTTCTTCGCCCAATAAATTCCAAAATATTCCGAAAACCCTCAGGGAGACCCTAGATAGGAAGTTCCGCCGCCGCCGCAAGGCTCTATAACCACCGAAAACCAATCGGGAGCCCGTTCTGGCACCCTGATAAAGGGGGAGATCATCACCGGTGGCCATCTTGATGTAACGCCTGGATAATTAAGTTACAGTAATTCTCTGCTAATGAGGCCACGTCACCACTGTTACTGTTGCTAATCTCGTTTAGATTATAAACGATTCAAATTCAAATTTAAAACTTATGTCAAAAATAAAAGTCCTCAAGTGACAAAACAAAATGTGCAAACGGTCGCAAATAATTGATAAGTATTGTTGGTGAAGAAATCAAATTTTTATAGAAGGTTTAAGTGCTCAAAATATAATTAAAATTGTGGCGTAAACAATTATATAAATGCCATTTATAATTTCTAAAACTAGCAAACTACTTCTAATAGAGTCCAAACATTTTGTGGCAAGGGGTTAAACTAAAACCTTAATTTAGGTTTGGGTCCCATTTTTTAATGAACTAAAATGGTGTGGAAATTAAATAAAACACTAAAAAGGAAATGAACTAAAGGTATTTTAAAAAAAAACTAAATGAAACAACCCTCACCCCGGTCCACTTGGCCCACCTAACAACTAGGCCAGCCCACCGTACCCCCCATCCCCCTCCTGTGTTCACAGAGGAGCCGTGGGCAGCACCGATGGCCGCCACGGCCCCGACCATTGCCGTGGCGCCCATCCGCCGCCCCCCTGGTGCCTACTTAGTGCCCACTTGTCCTCGGGTCGAACCCTATCCCTCATTCTCTTCTCCCCCCCCCCTGCGTCGTTTTTCTTCCTCCACGCGACAAGCTGAAGCACCGTCTGCCTCGCCTTCCCTGCCACCTTCCCATCGGTCGCCTGCGAACCTCGCCATCCCACACCGCGCCGCTGCGCCTCTTGGTCGTCGCCGTCACCGCCTCGTCCTCACCCCACGCCGCTTCCCCTGCATCGGGCCTCCCCTTCAACCCGGGTGAGCAACCCCTGGTCGTCCTCCTCTCTCCCCTCTGCCCGATGCGGCCACCGCATCCCGTGCCTCACCTCGCCGTGGTCACACCCGGTCGCGCCTGTCTCCGCCCACGTGTGCTTGCGGCTCCGGCCGCCCCTCAACCCACACGCGCTACCCACTACCGCTGCCTGGCATAGCTCCGGCCGGCCGGCATCACTGCGGCCTCGCCTGCTGGCTGTCGCTCCGCTCGCCGCCGCTGCCACCCGCCGGCGTCCAGCCCTGCCTGCACGCCCACGACTGATCGAGCGGGGGCGAACGCCTGCCCCGCTTTGCCCATTACCGCGCGCCCGCGCCCGAAATGGCCCTGGGCCTATAACATACGGAGCCCGCGCCCCCTTTTCTTTTGGAAACAATGATAAAAAAATGCGTACAAAAATATAATTATAACTAAAATAATAAAAATAATTAACTTAATTAATCTTGTTAATTATCCTAATTAACTATTTAACTAATTAAACTATTAATTAGTTATCAGTCTATGACAGGATGGACCCACCTGTCAGTTTGACTGGTCTACAGGTCAACGTTGACTACTGACATCACTCCGACCTCATGCTGATGTCATTATTCATTTTCTATCGAATTTAATTGTAAATCCTGAAAATAGCGAAAACTTTGAAAATTAATAGAAATTAAACCGTAACTCGGATGAAAAAGTTTTCTATATGAAAGTTGCTCAAAATGACGATACGAATCCGAATACACGGTTCGTTTGTCTATCACATGTCCCTAGCATAGCAAACATGCAACCGCCCCCTCTGGTTCATCTGTCCGAAAATGCCAAACTCTGGGAAGACTTTCCCGGATGTTATCCCACTTCACCGGTATCGTGTAGCACCGCGTTAAAACAACCCTAGCCCTGCGTGTTACCCCGTCATACATCTGTGTTGCATCTGTTGCATTATACCATAGCTCAACTTAGCCTCTTGATGTTGATGACTAGCTCCATGACATCACTTTCGAGCTGGAGTCTGCTAATGTAACCCCTACCAACTATGTCACCTTCATGGCTTATTACTAGAAAGGTCCACTTCTCTATGGTGGGACAGCCACAGGCATTCCTTACCTGTTGGAACCGCCATTGCTTGGCCGGAATTCCAAGTTGCATTTCGTGGACTAATGTCGAACCACCATGGTTAGTCACAACGTCCCAATTGAATTTGGATTGTTCCATGCTATTATATCATCCATGGTTAGTCACAACGTCCCCCATTGTTTTCAAGTCGTCCAATATCGACCTCATTCTGGAAATGGAATGGTTGAAAACGCATACCTGATCCAACGTATCTATAATTTTTGATTGTTCCATGCTATTATATTACCCATTTTGGATGTTTACGGGCTTTACTTTACACTTTTATATCATTTTGGGACTAACGTACTAACCGGAGGCCCAGCCCGAATTGTTGTTTTTTTGCCTATTTCAGTATTTCGAAGAAAAGGAATATCAAACGGAATCCAAACGGAATGAAACCTTCGGGAGCGATCTTTTTGGAACAAACATGATCCAGAGGACTTGGAGTGGAAGTCAAGAAACAAGCGAGGCGGCCACGAGGGTGCCTGGCGCGCGCCCTACAGGTGGGCACGCACCCCACCCTCGTGGGCCCCTCGAGCGTCCACCGACCTACTTCTTTCTCCTATATGTACCCATGTACCACGAAAACATCAGAAGCGACAACGAAAAACTATTTCCACCGCCGTAACCTTCTGTATCCGCAAGATCCCATCTTGGAGCCTTCGTCGGTGCTCCGCCGGAGGGTGAATCAATCACAGAGGGCCTCTACATCATCTCCAAGGCCCTTCCAATGAGTTGTGGGTAGTTTACCACAGACCTTCGGGTCCATAGTTATTAGCTAGATGGCTTCTTCTCTCTCTTTGAATCTCAATACAAAGTTCTCCTTGATCTTCTTGGAGATCTATTCGATGTAACTCTTTTTGCGCTGTGTTCGTCGAGATCTGATGAATTGTGGGTTTATGATCAAGTTTATCTATGATAAATATTTGAATCTCCTCTGAATTCTTTTATGTGTGATTAAGTTATCTTTGCAAGTCTCTTCGAATTATCAGTTTGGTTTGGCCTACTAGATTGATCTTTCTTGCAGTGGGAGAAGTGCTTAGCTTTGGGTTCAATCTTGCGGTGTCCTTTCCCAGTGACAGCAGGGGCAGCAAGGCACGTATTGTATTGCTGCCATCAAGGTTAAAACAATGGGGTTTATATCATATTGCATGAGTTTATCCCTCTACATCATGTCATCTTTCTTAATGCATTACTCTGTTCTTTATGAACTTAATACTCTAGATGCATGATGGATAGCGATCGATGTGTGGAGTAATAGTAGTAGATGCAGGCAGGAGTCGGTCTACTTGTCATGGACGTGATTCCTATATACATGAAAGTGCCTAGATAATCTCATAATTATTCGCTTTTCTATCAATTGCTCGACAGTAATTTGTTCACCCAACGTAATACTAATGCTATCTTGAGAGAAGCCAATAGTGAAACCCATGGTCCCCAGGTCTATCTCTTATATATAAGCTTTCAATCAACTTTTATTTGCATCTTTACTTTTCCAATCTATATCATAAAATACCAAAATATATTTATCTTATCATATTATCTCTATCAAATCTCACTTTCGCAAGTGGCCGTGAAGGGATTGACAACCCCTTTATTGTGTTGGTTGCGAGTTCTTGTTTGTTTGGGTAGGTGCGCGGGACTTTTGAGGAGCCTCCTACTGGATTGATACCTTGGTTCTCAAAAACTGAGGTAAATACTTACGCTACTATTGCTGCATCACCCTTTCCTCTTCAAGGAAAACGAACGCAAACTCAAGACGTAGCAAGAAGGATTTCTGGCACCGTTGCCGGGGAGGTCTTCGCTCAAGTCAAGACATACCAAGTTCCCATCACAAACTCATCTCCCTCGCATTACATTATTTGCCATTTGCCTGTCGTTTTCCTCTCCCCCACTTCACCCTTGCCGTTTTATTCGCCCTCTCTTTCCCAATCTCCTCTCTCTTTCATTTGCCTTTTGTGTGCTCGTCTCTATGGCTAGTCCTCCTATTATCGTTAATACTCCCGATCATGAAGTTTTCAATTTTAAACAAAGGGAGGGAGAAAATTTAAAGGATGCTTGGCATAGAATTTGCAATGCTCAAAATAGATCTACTAGGAAGCAATCTACTTCCTTCCTTCTTCGCAATTTTTATGTAGGCATTACTCCTTGGAATAGATGTATTCTTGATGCCATTACCGGAGGGAATTTATTGGGTAGCCACACTTTTGATGCCTATAATGTGATGTTAGATTTGTTTGGTCCACCACCTCTCTTGGTTAATGGAACTATCTTAACTTCAGAACATGTGATGCAAAGGCTTGAAATTATTGAAAATAAAGTTGCTACTGTTGAGTTGATTGAAAATTTGGATAAAAAGATCCACAATCAAATCACACAATTTGGATCTAAGGTTGGAGCTACTCTGAAAAGTTTTAAGGATAAAGAAGCTATAGTTAACGAAAGAATAGATCAAAATTCTTCAAGAATCGGTAAACTTGAGGATATCATTACCAACTTAGGGGCTGCCTTTTCATCTGTGAAAAATACTTCCACTCCGCTTACTAAAATTTCCAAATGAATGCATGTTCCTAAAAATAAGGATGAATCTTCTAGTAAGGAAAATGCGGATGTCAAATCAATAAGTGTTCACCCCAATTGTCTCTCTATCATAAAGGAACCTTTTGCTTCAAGTGAATTTCTTAATTTCTTGCCTAGGAGTTTAATCGTTGCTAAAAATAAAGAAACTCCTAAAAATTATAAGTGCTTTATTGAAGAATTGAGTGCCAAAGATGGCACTACTTAGATCTATCGTCGCTTTTATGCCTAGCTTGGGGCGTTAAACGATAGCGCTAGTTGGGAGGCAACCCAATTTTATTTTTGTTTTTTGTTTTAGCTTCTGTTTATTAAGAAATTTTCATCTACCTTCTGTTTAGATGTTTTTTCATGTTTTAATTAGTGTTTATGCCAAGTAGAACCTATAGGATAACCTACGGTGATAGTTAATTTGATTCTGGTGAAAAACAGAAACTTTGCGCACACGAAAATAATTTTAGTAATTCACAGGAACGTGCTTTTGCGTTGATTATTTTTCCTGTAGATCAATAGACAAATTTACCAGGACTTATTATTTTGGCAGGATGTTTAGAGTTCCAGAAGTATTCGAGAGTTACAGATTTCTACAGACTATTTTGTTTTTGACAGATTCTGTTTTTCATGTGTTGTTTGCTTATTTTGATGCATCTATGGCTAGTATTCGAGAGTTACAGATTTCTACAGACTGTTCTGTTTTTGGACCATAGTGAAGTTGGAATACAGTAGGTTTAACACCAATATAAATAAAGAATGAGTTCATTATAGTACCTTATGTGGTGGTTTTTCTTTCTTGCACTAACGGAGCTTATGAGATTTCCTGTTGAGTTTTGTGTTGTGAAGTTTTCAAGTTTTGGGTAAATATTTGATGGATTGTGGAATAAGGAGTGGCAAGAGCCTAAGCTTGGGGATGCCCATGGAACCCCAAGATATTCAAGGAAAACCAAAAGCATAAGCTTGGGGATGCCCCGGAAGGCATCCCCTCTTCCGTCTTTGTTCATCGGTAACTTTACTTGGAGCTATATTTTTATTCGTCACATGATATGTGTTTTGCTTGGAGAGTCTTGTATGATATTAGTCTTTGATTTTTAGTTTCCCACAATCATCCTTGCTGTACACACCTTTTGGGAGAAACCAACTTGATTGGAATTTGTTAGAATACTCTATGTGCTTCACTTATATCTTTTGAGCTAGATAAATTTTGCTCTAGTGCTTCACTTATATCTTTTAGAGCACGGCGGTGGCTTTATTTTGAAGAAAATTTTAATCTCTCATGCTTCACTTATATTATCTTGAGAGTCTTTTAGAACAGAATGGTATTTGCTACGATTATAAAATTGGTCCTAGAATGATGGGAATCCAAGTTGGGTATAATAAAAACTATCATAGGAAGTGAATTGGATGCTAATGATCAATTTGATACTTGATAATTGTTTTGAGATATGGAGGTAGTGATATTAGAGTCATGCTAGTTGGGTGATTATGAATTTAAAGAATGCTTCTGTTGAAGTTGGCAACTCCCGTAGCATGCACGTATGGTAAAAGTTGTGTAACAAATTTGAAACATGAGGTGTTCTTAGATTGTCATCCTTATGAGTGGCGGTCGGGGACGAGCGATGGTCTTTTCCTACCAATCTATCCCCCTAGGAGCATGCGCATAGTGCTTGGTTTTTGATGACTAGTAGATTTTTGCAATAAGTATATGAGTTCTTTTGACTAATGTTGAGTCCATGGATTATTCGCACTCTCACCCTTCCATCATTGCTAGCCTCTTCGATACCATGCATTGCCCTTTCTCACCTTGAGAGTTGGTGCAAACTTCGCTGGTGCATCCAAACCCCGTGATACGATACGCTCTATCACACATAAACCTCCTTATATCTTCCTCAAAACAGCCACCATACCTACCTATTATGGCATTTCCATAGCCATTCTGAGATATATTGCCATGCAACTTTCCACTGTTTCATTCATCATCATGACACACACCATCATTGTCATATTGCCTTGCATGATCATGTAGTTGACATCATATTTGTGGCAAAGCCACCATGCATAATTTTTCATACATGTCACTCTTGATTCATTGCCCATCCCGGTACACCGTCGGAGGCATTCATATAGAGTCATACCTTAGTTCTAGTATTGAGTTGTAATTCATGAGTTGTAAATAAATTGAAGTGTGATGATCATCATTATTAGAGCATTGTCACCAAAATAAATAAATAAAGAGAAAGGCCAAATAAAAAAATAGAAAGGCCAAAAAAATAAAGGCCAAATAAAAAAGGCCCAAAAAAAGGGGGGCAATGTTACTATCCTTTTCCACACTTGTGCTTCAAAGTAGCACCATGTTCTTCATATAGAAAGTCTTTCATGTTGTCCTTTCATATACTAGTGGGAATTTTTCATCATAGAACTTGGCTTGTATATTCCTATGATGGGCTTCCTCAAAATGCCCTAGGTCTTCGTGAGCAAGCAAGTTGGATGCACACCCACTAGTTTCTTTTGTTGAGCTTTCATACATTTATAGCTCTAGTGCATCCGTTGCATGGCAATCCCTACTCCTCATGTTGGCATCAATTGATGGGCATCTTCATAGCCCGTTGATTATCCTCGTCAATATGAGACTTTCTCCTTTTTTGTCTTCTCCACACAACCTCCATCATCATATTCTATTCCACCCATAGTGCTATATCCATGGCTCACGCTCATGTATTGCATGAAAGTTGAAAAAAGTTTGATATTATTTAAGTATGAAACAATTGCTTGGCTTGTCATTTGGGGTGTGCAAGATGGGAGCATTTTTGTGTGACGAAAATGAAGAATGGCCTAACTATAGATTTTGTAGGGATGAACATTCTTTAGCCATGTTATTTTGAGAAGACATGATTGCTTTGATTAGTATGCTTGAAGTATTACTATTTCTTATGTCAATATGAACTTTTATTTTGAATCATTTGGATCTGAACATTCATGCCACAATAAAGAAAATTACATTGATAATTATGCTAGGTAGCATTCCACATCAAAAAATTCTGTTTTTATCATTTACCTACTCGAGGATGAGCAGGAATTAAGCTTGGGGATGCTTGATACGTCTCCAACGTATCTATAATTTTTTATTGTTCCATGCTATTATATAACCCGTTTTGGATGTTAATGGGGTTTACTTTACACTTCTATATCATTTTTGGGACTAACCTACTAACCGGAGGCCCAGCCCGAATTACTGGTTTTTTGCCTATTTCAGTGTTTCGAAGAAAAGGAACATCAAACGGAGTCCAAACAGAATGAAACCTTTGGGAGCGATCTTTTTGGAACAAACGTTATCCAGAGGACTTGGAGTGGAAGTCAAGAAACAAGCGAGGCGGCCACGAGGGTGCCCGGCGTGCCCCCTACAGGTGGGTGCGCGCCCCACCCTCGTGGGCCCCTCGAGCGTCCACCAACCTACTTCTTCCTCCTATATATACCCATGTACCCCGAAAACATCAGAAGCGATCACGAAAAACTATTTCCACCGCTGTAACCTTCTGTATCCGCGAGATCCCATCTTGGAGCCTTTGTCGGCACTCCACCAAAGGGGGAATCAATCACGGAGGGCCTCTACATCATCTCCAAGGCCCTTTCGATGAGTTGTGGGTAGTTTACCATAGACCTTTGGGTCCATATTTATTAGCTAGATGGCTTCTTCTCTCTCTTTGAATCTCAATATAAAGTTCTCCTTGATCTTCTTGGAGATCTATTCGATGTAATTCTTTTTGCGGTGTGTTTGTCGAGATCCAATGAATTGTGGGTTTATCATCAAGTTTATCTATGAGAAATATTTGAATCTCCTCTAAATTCTTTTATGTGTGATTAAGTTATCTTTGCATGTCTCTTCGAATTATCAGTTTGGTTTGGCCTACTAGATTGATATTTCTTCCAACAGGAGAAGTGCTTAACTTTGGGTTCAATCTTGCGGTGTCCTTTCCCAGTGATAGCAGGGGCAACAAGGCACGTATTGTATTGTTGCCATCGAGGGTAAAAAGATGGGGTTTATATCATACTACATGAGTTTATCCCTCTACATCATGTCATCTTTCTTAATGTGTTACTCTGGTCTTTATGAACTTAATACTCTAGATGCATGCTGGATAGCGGTTGATGTGTGGAGTAATAGTAGTAGATGCAGGCAGGAGTCGGTCTACTTGTCACGGACGTGATGCCTATATACATGATCATGCCTAGATAATCTCATAATTATTCGCTTTTCTATCAATTGCTCGATAGTAATTTGTTCACCCGCCGTAATACTTATGCTATCTTGAGAGAAGCCACTAGTGAAACCTATGGTCCCAGGGTCTATCTCTTATCATATAAGCTTTCAATCTACTTTTATTTGCATCTTTACTTTTCCAATCTATATCATAAAATACCAAAAAAATATTTATCTTATCATATTATCTCTATCAGATCTCACTTTCGCAAGTGGCCGTGAAGGGATTGACAACCCCTTTATTTTGTTGGTTGTGAGTTCTTGTTTGTTTGTGTAGGTGCGTGGGACTTTTGAGGAGCCTCCTACTGGATTGATACCTTGGTTCTCAAAAACTGAAGAAAATACTTATGCTACTATTGCTGCATCACCCTTTCCTCTTCAAGGAAAACCAACGCAAGCTCAAGACATAGCAAGAATACCGCTTCTTCATTTGCGCCGCTAAGACCGTCCATCTAATACATCCGTCAAGTGAGATAGTAAGCTACCATGCTCATCTTGTTCGAAATGCCGAAGTGTAGATTTATTCCTTGGACGCGTGAAATGCTTCTCCTTTTGTGAGAATTGAACACTCTCCAGTCATTTATGAATTCCAAGATGTCTTTCTAGAAGAACTACCCAGTCCATGACCATCGCGGGGAATGTTGGCCACAATTCCGTTGGATACACTGAGACTCGGTACTACTCGTACGATTTAGTCTACCACGTTTTTGTCTAAACGGGCGTGCCTGGTGGACGTCGAGGCTTCTCCACGTGTCTCACTGTCAGGATTAGTCGGAGATGGTGGAGGAACTACAGGGTCGGGGTAGCGATGATGACCATCGCGGGGATTGTTGGCCACAATTCCGTTGGAGTGTGCTCCCAAAAGGTGAGGAAGCACTTCTGGGGTCATCAAGACACCTTGGCCGCTGGCTGGAGCTGACCTCATGGTCGCAATCGGGTGTCCGAACAGCACGACTGGGTTGTCAGCGTCGAGCTTGGTTCCCTGCTTGCCGGGGCTCGGTGAACCAGCTCTCCTCGAGCTGCGATCAGATCAATCGTGATCTGGTCGAACAATGCCTCTAGTGCACTTACATAGCGCACTAGGTGCAACAATGCGGGATCCGTCTCGCGATCTCCGTTGGCAACTTGGGGTGGTCTACCATACCATTCACGCCTGGGGTAGTAGTAGAACTAGCGACAGTTAACTCTGGGCGACAACTGCTAGAGTTGAACTATAGCTTCTCGAGCAGCTAGCTGGATGGCTTGTGGCTCGAAGGAAGTTGTTCTTCCAGTGAACATGTAGGGGCGCTCTGGCGATAGACCCCTATCGTAGATGTGCACGGTGGCCCAGAATTGGCGGTCCTCACCGCTCATGGGTCCTTGGTACACAACATATTCTGGGGGCTCTTCTAGCGCATAGGCACGACGGGTGAGGTTTGCGAGTATGGTCATGAAACCTCCAAGGTTGGTTGTTGTGGTCTCATTGTGCACTATGGGACCAGGCATTGTGGCTAGGTTGGGGAAGAGGCTGTGCTGTGCTGGTTGAGTCTAACGTGCCCTTTTTATAGAAAAAGGGACAGAGTCTTCCTTCGCACGCTTGCGAATAAGACATTTTAGCCATCAGTCACTGGTGTGCGATCGACAGGCTAGGCTGATAGGTTGGGCACCGACTGCCAAAAGTGTCGGGATCACTGTCTGGCTATCTTGCACGGGAAGCTTGGCTGGGGTTTTGTTTAGGATCTGGTGGGTTGGTTTGCCTAAGATTTTCGACCTGGCTAAGATAGGATTAGCCAATGGTCAGCCTGGCTCTGGTACCAAGTCTGTGGGGACCGATTCTCCGGGTATTTATTTCCAAAAAATGGCCCTTGTGTTCATCAGCCCCAGGATAACTATTAGCTGATGAGGCACCAACTTGATACAGAAATTCCAAGCAAAATACAAAATATGTAGTACAAGACCATTCTGGCATGTGAGTACAACAAATGGTTTCTAATGGTTGATGGCGGAAGCGGTTTATGGATCATCAGTGTCTATGGGACTCCAATTCCCACAGGAACAGCTGACGAGGTTAACTCCTATCTTCGCGAGGCTGCTATCACCGTTGCTTATGTTCCGGGACTGTCGGCACGGTCGCTCCTCTCCGCGCAAGAAAATCTGGCCAAGACAACAGCCAGGGACAAGCCAGTGAGTACTTTGAATGTACTCGCAAACATTATGAACATAGGTATAATATAACAATGATGTGCTGAAAATATTTTATGCTCATGACGTCAGTCACAAAAGATAAATAAGACTCTGATGCGTACAAGCATGTTAATTATGAATATGCAATAACATAGCAATATTAAAATTATGAAATAAATAACAAACATGCCACAGTCAGGCGTCTTAGCGACACCACATAAAGGGCTTTAAAAGAAATGCCACAGTCGGGCGTCTTAGCGACACCACATAAAGGGCTTAAAAAGAAATGCCACAGTCGGGCGTCTGAGCGACACCACATAAAGGGCTTTAAAAGAAATGCCACAGTCGGGCGTCTGAGCGACACCACATAAAGGGCTTAAAAAGAAATGCCACAGTCGGACGTCTGAGCGGCACCACATAAAGGGCTTAAAAAGAAATGCCACAGTCGGGCGTCTGAGCGACACCACATAAAGGGCTTAAAAAGAAATGCCACAGTCGGGCGTCTGAGCGACACCACATAAAGGGCTTTAAATGAAATGCCATAGTTGGGCGTCTGAGCGACACCACATAAAAGGCTTTAAAAGAAATGCCACAGTCGAGCATCTTAGCGACACCACATAAAGGGCTTAAAAAGAAATGCCACAGTCGGGCGTCTGAGCGACACCACATAAAGGGCTTTAAACGAAAATGCCACAGTCGGGCGTCTGAGCGACACCACATAAAGGGCTTTAAACGAAATGCCACAGTCGGGCGTCTGAGCGACACCACATAAAAGGGCTTTAAATGAAATGCCACAGTCGGGCGTCTGAGCGACACCACATAAAGGGCTTTAAAAGAAATGCCACAGTCGGGCGTCTGAGCGACACCACATTAAGGGCTTTAAACGAAATGCCACAGTCGGGCGTCTGAGCGACACCACATAAAGGGCTTTAAAAGAAAACACAGTGAATATCCAAGAGGTAGAACCATCTCAGGGATATTCAATAATACCAATAATATCACGGGTTAGTCCACAACAAAATAATAATCATAAATATCACAAGTCACAAGTTGTGTTTCCAGTTCTGGTTTAACAGTTTCACCTCCGAAGTCCGACACTAAGACCGACACTTGACCCATCCCAGACTGTAGTCCTTAACCATGGACACGGCTATTCGAATAGGTTTAGTCTCTGCAGAGGGTGTACTCTTTACCCACGAGTAACGGATTCCTTTAGTCCATCGGGACTAATTCCGTCTACGGTCTTTTAGTTGGAAACACATCTAACTTGCACACACCAGCTTAACTCACATCTGTCTGGAATCACCCACGACACCTGTCACGCAAAACTCTAAGTGGGGAGGCTACAACCTTGATGTAACATGGGATCACAAAATTTATACCGCGCGCAAACTGGGGGAGCTACCCCCTTCGGCTACAACCGAAACACCCATGCTCCCGGACCCGGTGGCATGACTACCGGATGCCTCCAGTATCTTCCACCAAGGCCTCTCTGTACGGTGTGTGCTAGGAAAGGGGTTGACAACTTACTGAACCGTACCCTACTTATACTAGAGACGAGTGGCAGTACGTAGCAAGTATGGGGGTTACTGGCACAAGACTCGATCTATGGTCGACTCGGGAGGTTCAAATATTTCCTGCATGGTTAGCATAACAATACATATACTTCAACCAATAGATAGAAACATCACACGACATACCTCCTCATGCCATACCGGACACGACCGTCTCGACGGGGAACTAGGGACAAGACCGTGTCTACCCAAGACAGAGGCCTTCCCGGCTTTCCTTCTGGCATGCATGAAAGGCATATGACGATGATTTACATCACAAATCTTGTCAACTTCATCAGCATAAACATCATTATGCACTCATGAATAGGATCACATCCTCACATAAAATGACGCATGCACGTGCCAAGGTGGTGTTGTTACCGAGTCAAACAACACACACAAAAATTTCACCAGGGTTCAGAATGCTTGCCTTCAGATCATGGGAAAGCAGGATGCATTCCAAAACATCTTGAAATCTTCAAAAATCCTATTTAAAAGAATATATATGAATTAACACACAAAAATCAAACAGCACAAAAAGTTGTTTTGAAATTTTTTCAAATAAATCTTAAAGTAAACTAGAAAATATTTGAAAGAGGTAGGAAAAAGAATTAATTTATTTGGAGTTGTATTTAAAAAGATAAAGCCGGTCAAAGTTTGGTCAAAAATCTGTTATTTAAATAAAAATGGAAAAGAAAACGTTTCGAATATATACGTACACGCTGAAGGCGCATTTTGGAAATGCGCTTCCACTTACCCCCGTGGACTGGGCGGGGTCACTGACAGTGGGTCCAGGGGGCCCATTGGTCAGGTTTGACCAGTCCAACTCTCCCTCCTCTTTCTCTGCCCGAACGGCGGCAAGGCAACGGCGATCAACGCCGGCGAACGACGGCTCCTCGCGGGCTCTAGATGGTCGGGATGGATCCGCAAGACCGGGGCGGTCCTTCCGGTGGTCGCTGGGTCGGCGGGGACAGAGTGAGCTGCCGGGGGCGAGCTTCGCGGCGGAGGAGGCATTCGGGAGCAAAGTGCTTTTGTGGCTGCGGTGGTTCCCGATCGAAATCGAGCAGGGGGACGGGCTCACGGGAGGAAGGGAAGGCTCGCTGGGTAAGGTCACAAGGTGGCCTTCTTATATAGCATCTGGCTGGTTTATTTACCGTGGTGAAAGGTAATAAATCTGCCAGATCACCTCCAAAGGTCGGGGTCAGTGTCAGAGATACACATATCCGATAAAGAGACGTGTTACTGTTGGTGTCGTCGGGGTTGGTTTTGGTAGCTATGCCCGGAAAATGTGCAACTATGCGCTGAAAAAATACGCAAGGCTACTATTAAAACCGAGGCACAACGACAGGCTGCATTAATACACAAGGTTACACAATTACAAGGCGAGGATACACTGAGACTCGGTACTACTCGTACGGTTTAGTCTACCATGTTTATGTCTAAACGGGCGTGCCTGGTGGATGTCGAGGCTTCTCCACGTGTCTCACTGTCGGGATTAGTTGGAGATGGTGGAGGAACTGCAGGGTCGGGGTAGCGATGATGACCATCGCGGGGATTGTTGGCCACAATTCCGTTGGAGTGTGCTCCCAAAAGGTGAGGAAGCACTTCTGGGGTCATCAAGACACCTTGGCCGCTGGCTGGAGCTGACCTCAGGGTCTCGATCGGGTGTCCGAACAGCACGACTGGGTTGTCAGCGTCGGGCTCGGTTTCCCTTCTTGCCGGGGCTCGGCGAACCAGCTCTCCTCGAGCTGCAATCAGATTAATCGTGATCTAGTCGAACAATGCCTCTAGTGCACTTACATAGCGCACTAGGTGCAACAATGTGGGATCCGTCTCGCGATCTCCGTTGGCAACTTGGGGTGGTCTACCATACCCTTCACGCTTGGGGTAGTAGTAGAACGAGCGACAGTTAACTCTGGGCGACAACTGCCGGAGTTGAACTATAGCTTCTCGAGCAGCTAGCTAGATGGCTTGTGGCTCGAAGGAAGTTGTTCTTCCAGTGAACCTGTAGGGGCGCTCTGGCGACAGACCCCTACCGTAGATGTGCATGGTGGCCTAGAATTGGCGGTCATCACCGCTCATGGGTCCTTGGTACACAACATATTCTGGGGGCTCTTCTAGCGCATAGGCACGACGGGTGAGGTTTGCGAGTATGGTCACGAAACCTCCAAGGTTGGTTGCTGTGGTCTCATTGTGCACTATGGGACCAGGCATTGTGGCTAGGTTGGGGAAGAGGCTGTGTTGTGCTGGTTGAGGCTAGCGTGCCCTTTTTATAGAAAAAGTGACAGAGTCTTCCTTCGCACGCTTGCGAATGAGACATTTTAGCCATCAGTCACTAGTGTGCGATCGACAGGCTAGGCTGATAGGTTGGGCACCGACTGCCAAAAGTGTCAGGATCACTGTGTGGCTATCTTGCATGGGAAGCTTGGCTGGGGTTTTGTTTAGGATCTGGTTGGTTGGTTTGCCTAAGATTTTCGACCTGGCTAAGATAGGATTAGCCAATGGTCAGCCTGGCTCTGGTACCAAGTCTGTGGGGACCGATTCTCCGGGTATTTATTTCCAGAAAATGGCCCTTGTGTTCATCAGCCCCAGGATAACTGTTAGCTGATGAGGCACCAACTTAATACAGAAATTCCAAGCAAAATACAAAATATGTAGTACAAGACCATTCTGGCCTGTGAGTACAACAAATGGTTTCTAATGGTTGATGGCGAAAGCGGTTTGTGGATCATCAGTGTCTATGGGACTCCAATTCCCACAGGAACAGCTGACCAGGTTAACTCCTATCTTCGCGAGGCTGCTATCACCGTTGCTTAGGTTCCGGGACTGTCGGCACGATTGCTCCTCTCCGCGCAAGAAAATCTGGCCAAGACAATAGCCAGGGAAAAGCTAGTGAGTACTTTGAATGTACTCGCAAACATTATGAACATAGGTATAATATAACAATGATGTGCTGAAAATATTTTATGCTCATGACGTCAGTCGTAAAAGATAAATAAAACTTTGATGCGTACAAGCATGTTAATTATGAATATTCAATAACATAGCAATATTAAAATTACGAAATAAATAACAAACATGCCACAGTCGGGTGTCCTAGCGACACCACATAAAGGGCTTAAAAAGAAATGCCACAGTCGGGCGTCTGGTGACACCACATAAAGGGCTTTAAAAGAAATGCCACAATCGGGCGTCTGAGCGACACCACATAAAGGGCTTAAAAAGAAATGCCATAGTCGGGCGTCTGAGCGACACCACATAAAGGGCTTAAAAGAAAATGCCACAGTCGGGTGTCTGAGCGACACCACATAAAGGGCTTAAAAAGAAATGCCACAGTCGGGCGTCTGAGCGACACCACATAAAGGGCTTTAAACGAAATGCCACAGTCAGGCGTCTGAGCGACACCACATAAAGGGCTTTAAAAGAAATGCCACAGTCAGGCGTCTTAGCGACACCACATAAAGGGCTTAAAAAGAAATGCCACAGTCGGGCGTCTGAGCGACACCACATAAAGGGCTTTAAACGAAATGCCATAGTCGGGCGTCTGAGCGACACCACATAAAGGGCTTTAAACAAAATGCCACAGTCGGGCGTCTGAGCGACACCACATAAAAGGGCTTTAAACAAAATGCCATAGTCGGGCATCTGAGCGACACCACATAAAGGGCTTTAAAAGAAATGCCACAGTCGGGCGTCTGAGCGACACCACATAAAGGGCTTTAAAAGAAAACACAGTGAATATCCAGGAGGTAGAACTATCCCAGGGATATTCAATAATACCAATAATATCACGGGTTAGTCCACAACAAAATAATAATCATAAATATCACAAGTCACAAGTTGTGTTTTCAGTTCTGGTTTAACAGTTTCACCTCCGAAGACCGACACTAAGACCGACACTTGACCCATCCCAGACTGTAGTCCTTAACCATGGACACGGCTATTTGAATAGGTTTAATCTCTGCAGAGGGTGTACTCTTTACCCACGAGTAACGGATTCCTTTAGTCCATCGGGACTAATTCCGTCTACGGTCTTTTAGTTTGAAACACACCTAACTTGCACACACCAGCTTAACTCACGTGTGTCTGGAATCACCCACGACACCTATCAAGCAAAACTCTAAGTGGGGAGGCTACAACCTTGACGTAACATGGGATCACAAAATTTATACCGCGCGCAAACTGAGGGAGCTACCCCCTTTGGCTACAACCGAAACACCCATGCTCTCGGACCCGGTGGCATGACTACCGGATGCCTCCAGTATCTTCCACCATGGCCTCTCTGTACGGTGTGTGCTAGGAAAGGTGTTGACAACTTACTGAACCGTACCCTACTTATAGTAGAGACGAGTGGCAGTACGTAGCAAGTATGGGGGTTACTGGCACAAGACTCGATCTATGGTCGACTCGGGAGGTTCAAATATTTCCTGCATGGTTAGCATAACAATACATATACTTCAACCAACAGATAGAAACATCACACGACATACCTCCTCATGCCATACCGGACACGACCATCTCGACGGGGAACTAGGGACAAGACCGTGTCTACCCAAGACAGAGGCCTTCCCGGCTTTCCTTCCGGTATGCATGAAAGGCATATGACGGTGATTTCCATCACAAATCTTGTCAACTTCATCAGCATAAATATCATTATGCACTCATGAATAGGATCACATCCTGACATAAAATGACGCATGCACGTGTCAAGGTGGTGTTGTTACTGAGTCAAACAACACACACACAAATTTCACCAGGGTTCAGAATGCTTGCCTTCATATCATGGGAAAGCAGGGTGCATTCCAAAACATCTTGAAATCTTCAAAAATCCTATTTAAATGAATATATATGAATTAACACACAAAAATCAAACAGCACAAAAATTTGTTTTGAAAATTTTTCAAATAAATCTTAAAATAAACTAGACAATATTTGAAAGAGGTGGGAAAAATAATTAATTTATTTGGAGTTGTATTTAAAAAGATACAGCCGGTCAAAGTTTGGTCAAAAATCTGTTATTTAAATAAAAACAGAAAAGAAAATGTTTCGAATATATACGTACACGTCGAAGGCGCATTTTGGAAATGCGCTTCCACTTAACCCACATGGACTGGGCGGGGTCACTGACAGTGGGTCCAGGGGGCCCACTGGTCAGGTTTGACCAGTCCAATTCTCCCTCCTCTTTCTCTGCCCGAACGGCGGCAAGGCAACGGCGATCAACGCCGGCGAACGACGGCTCCTCGCGGGCTCTAGATGGTCGGGATGGATCCGCAAGACCGGGGCGGTCCTTCCGGTGGTCGCTGGGTCGGCGGGGACGGAGTGAGCTGCTGGGGGCGAGCTTCGCGGCGGAGGAGGCATTTGGGAGCAAAGTGCTTTTGTGGCTGCGGTGGTTCCCGATCGAAATCGAGCAGGGGGACGGGCTCACGGGAGGAAGGGAAGGCTCCTGGTGGAGAGAGTTGAGAGGGGGAGGCCCTGGTGGCGCCGGAATTGCTGGGGGAAGTGGCGGCGGCTGTGGTTGCTGGAGATGGGGAAGGAGACTTCCCCGAGTTGATTGGCTGCCAATGGGGGTCCTAGGGAGATGGTTTGGGACTGCCTGTGTGCGGGGATGAGCTTGGGGCTCCTTATATAGGCGATGGAGGTCGGTTCCGAGGCGGCCGGCGATAAGGACGACGGTGAACCGCGATGCTGTAGCTTGGGCGACGTGGCGGCGACGAGCGCTAGGGGACACGCTTGCGGATGGGCACGCACTGCTCCAGGGGGCAGGTGGCAAGCTTTGGTGGCTTGGGTGGCGCCAACACGGCCGGGGCCTGCATGTGGCCGTCAGCTAGCCGCCACGGCCGTCCTGACGGTGGCGCTGTGGGGTGCCAGGGTGGTCGGGTGGCGTGGCGCAAGGGGACACGGCGTGCTGGTTGCGGTCGGTCACGGGCCGGATTGGGTGCGGGGTGAGACGCGGCGGCTCGGGCGCACTTGCGTGCCAAACGCACGCTCTGGGCGCGCCCAGTGCACGCTCGGGACGTGCTCGACGAAATGCCAGGGCAGTCTAGAGGTCGCGGTTGAGGCTGGCAAGAAACAGAGCTAGTCTAGGGTTAGCAAGGGAAATAAGGGACATGGTGGATAGGTCAAGGGCTCAAGTTCACAATGTAAACTTGAAATCATGCCAAAACTGGCTATGCACTCAAGGTGTTTGACAAAATGCCAAAGGCACCTAGGCAGTTCTTGGAGTGGCCAAATGTCCCAGAGTGGGGTTTCTTTAGGAGAAAGAGGGGGTGGTGAAGTTAGTTTGCCAAAAGGAGAAACTTGCTAGTGCAAGTTTTGCAAAACTACAATTCTGGACAGGGAGTTGATGGCATCATTGCATGGACCAAAAATGTTCCAATGAGTGCATGCTCCTGGACTTAGGGGTTTTGCAGGGTTGACTAAAAGCATGAGAAAGCACAAGGTCATTTGAGCAATAATGAAAGAGGTTGCAATAGAAAATACAAGTCTGGTCCAAAATGGAAAAGAGGTTGATACACTTAATTTTTCCAAAGAACGACACTATAGTTTTGCATAATGATGGATGGCATGCTACCACTGATATCCCAAAATTTTGGTGGAGGCTCTAGGGAAAAATTTAATTAGGCTATAGTGCAAAAGTGCCCACTGGACCAGATTTGAAGAACAGGTGTAACACTCAAAATATGCAATGAAATAACTATATAATTGCACAAAAGTGATTTAGAGACATCACATCACATCACCAAATTTTGGTTGGAATTTTAGTTAAATTTATCAACTGGTTGTAGTTCAAAACAGCTCCAAAACTTAAAGAAGTTCATTTTAATTGATTATAGCTCAGGGTGGAATAATTCAATAAATAAATCTACTGATTAAGAAATTGTTTTAATGAGATGGCATAGAAGTCCAATATATTTGGAGGGATCCACTTGGGTAGATACTCATTAATATAGAAAGAAAAGTTCTGAAATCAACAGAAATATACTTGCAGGCAAAATTTTAAACTCTTGGCAAAATTTCATTTTAAAAAATTTGGTTAAATTTTGGGGGTGTTACAATTATTTAATTGCTTTTTAAATTGTAAAAATACTAAACTATTTTATTTTTAACGTCCATCTATCTGTGGCAGTGGCATAGGTTACCAGTGTTGATTTAGGGGCTAGTGATCTATTTTGTAAATCTAAAAATAAAAGGAAACTAATTAGAAAATAGAAAAGCAAAATGAAAATAAAAGGAAAAGGCCTCCCCTGATCCCCCAGGCATCGGCCCATCTCATCGAGCCAGCCCACCTACCCCCACCGGTCGCCTTCTCCTCCTGTCCCCCTGGGGCGACTGCTACAGGGGCGTGTCCCTGTCGGACCACCTCACCGGCGCCAATGCTGGGAGGGGATAAGGACACCACGCCCCGACCCCTCGATCCCATCCCCTCCCCCACCCTCCTCTCCCTCCTGCTCCACCTCCTCCTCCAGATCCATCTCTCACCGACGCGCCCGTCGGCATCGTTGCTACGCCACCGCGGCAGCCGTCCTCTCTGCGTCCGCAGCTCGTGTCCACGGACCCCGCCGGCCTCCGCCTCATCTTCTGGTGCCCTCTGCTGGAGCCGGGGAGCACCGCTGCAACCACAACATCTCCGTCTTCCTCTTTCGACCGCCACCGTTCTCCTCCAACCCCGGCGTCTTCTCAGTATGCAACAAGCTTTGCTGCTACTAAGCCACTCGCCAGGCCTTCCTTGTGCCTCTTCGTGAGTCCCTCTCCCCTTCCCTCTCACTCCCGAGCGGATCCTCTGCCGTAAATTGTTGTCTCCACCGCGCTCAGGCCCTATTTCGGCGCTATCGCACCTTTCTAACCGCGTCTCGGCATACTCAGCGCTCGCCTCCCGCTGGCCCCAGCGCACGGCCGCTAATCACGAGACCACGCCCGCTGCTGCGCTTTCCCCCTATGTGTGTGTAACACCCCAGGAAGTGAGGGAGAGGGAGAGGATCTACATCGGGCCGGGAGGAGGGAAAATCTTGGAGAGGAAGAAGGAGGGGATGGATTGCAGAGGAAGGATTCAGAGTTTCAGAGTATCAAACCACGCGTGATCACCCACGCACGCACCACCCACGCACGCCAGTTGTCTGGCCAGCTGGCTGGGCCCACCAGCCAGCTTTTCGGCACACTAACCACAGGTTAGGTGTGACATTCCTCCCTCCTTAAGATTCGCCTTCATCTTCTTCGTCAGTGTCCTGTTCGTCCTCCGCCTCCGCCCAGAGTGGTGCCGCTGGAAATCGGTTGCGCAGCACGTCATGATCCTCCCATGTCGTCGGCGTGGAGTCGCCGGTGCCCCACTGAACCTTGAGCTGCACCACCGGTGCGTCGCCGTGCTTCATCATGCGTTTATCCAGGATGCGGGCCGGTGTGAGGTTGTCGACGGAGAGGTCCGGCGCCTTGGGAAGTTAACCGTACACCGGTGTATAGTCGGGGGTGAAGGGCTTTAACTGCGACACGTGAAAGACGGGGTGGACTTGGCTGTCTGGCGGTAGGTCGAGCTTGTAAGCGAGCGCCCCAATCTTCTCGATGATCTTGAAAGGGCCAAAGTACTTGAAGGCAAGCTTGGCGCAGGGGCGATTGACCACCGAATGTTGCGCATACGGCTGAAGCTTGAGCAGCACCTGTTCGCCTGCCTGAAAGTGTCGCTCGGTGCGGTTGCGGTCGGCATTCTTCTTGAACCGGTGCTACACGCGCTCCAGCTGTGCGCGGATGTGCACAGTATGCGCCGCCCAGTCCATCTCCTCGTCGGCTGGCACCGACTCCGCCCAGGAAGCCATGGCACCGAGATTTGCTTCCGTGTCATAGAGGGCCTTAAATGGGGTGCCGTTGAGTGACGCATGGAAGGTTGAATTGTACCAGAACTCCGCCATTGGCAGCCACCGGCGCCATTGGTGCGGCGAGTCACGGATTGCGCATCGAAGGTACATCTCCATACATTGATTCACCCGTTCGCTCTGGCCGTCTGTCTGGGGGTGATAGGCTGTCGAGTACAGCAGTTTGGTGCCCACGCCCGCGAGCAGCTCGCGCCAGAGGTGGCTGGTGAAGATCTTGTCGTGATCGGAGACAATGGATGCGCGGGATGCCATGCAGCTTCACCACATTCTCCCAGAATGCGCGCGCCACCTGCTTGGCGTTGATGGGGTGGCGGAGAGGAACGAAGTGGGCGAACTTGGTGAAGCAGTCGACAACCACCACGATTGTGTCGTATCCTTCTGAGCGTGGCAAGCCCTCCACAAAGTCCATGGTCAGGTCCTGTCATGGCACCGTTGGAATGGGCAGTGGGGCGAGGAGGCCCGCCGGCTTGACGTGCTCGTGTTTGGCCTGCTAGCACACGGTGCACTGCTGAACTCGGTGATGTCATGCTTGAGGCCGCGCCAGTCGAAGTGTTTGTGCACGCGCTGGTAGGTGGCAGTGGAGTCGAAGTGACCACCCACCGCACTGCAGTGTAGAGCGGCGATGAGCTTGGTGCGCAGGGCCGAATTGGCCGCGATCCAGAGATGCCCCTAGCGCCTGATGATGCTGCGGTAGAGCTCGTGGCCTTGATCGTCCGGGCTGTGGATCGCCAGTTATTGCAGTCGTTCCTGGGCGTCGGTGTCAGTGGCATAGGAGTTGGCCACCTCCTGCACCCAATCCGGCTAGCACATCGAGAGCGCGGACAGCTCGAACTGTTTGCCCACGCGCGAGAGCGCGTCGGCTGCACTGTTGTCCAGCCCTCTTCTGTACTAGAAGCAAAATTGTAACCCCACCAGCTTCGCCATGGCCTTGTGCTGGAGCTCTGTCTCCAAGTGTTGTTCGCCCAGGTTGCAGAGCGATTTGTGATCTTTGATGATGTCGAAGGGCCGCGCTGCAAGTACTGACGCCACTTGTCGACGGCCATCATCACGGCGAGGAATTCCTTCTCGTATGTGGAGAGCTTCTGGTTGCGAACGCCCAGAGCCTTGCTGAAGTACGCGACAGGGTGCCCATCCTGTGCGAGCACCGCGCCCATGCCTGTGTCGCGGGCATCCGTCTCGATCGTGAACGGCCTCGCAAAATCAGGCAAAGCCGGGACAGGTGTGATGACCATCGACTGCTTGAGCGCCTCGAATGCTGCTTGTGCTTGTGCCGTCCAGGAGAAGCCCTTCTTCGTCAACAGCTGCGTGAGTGGCTTCGCAATGATGCCATAGTGCGGAACAAACTTTCTGTGGTAGCCCGTGAGGCCGAGGAAGTCGCGCAGCTCCGTGGCATTTGTCAGCGTGGGCCACTGCTCCATGGCATGCGTCTTCTCCTTGTCTGTGGCCACACCCTCCTTGGAGATCACGTGACCCAGGTAGTCGATGTGGTTAGCAGCGAACGTGCACTTGGATTCCTTGACAAAGAGCTGGTGCGCCCGGAGCAACTCGAAGACGATGCGCAGTTGTTCCAAGTGCTCCTCCATGGTCTCACTGAAGACAAGGATATCGTCAAGGAAGATTATGACGAACTTGCGGACATACTTACCGAACACGGAGTTCATCAAGCACTGAAATGTGGCCGGCGCGTTCATCAGGCCGAACGGCATGACTCTGAACTGAAAGTGCCTGTGGTGCGTCTTGAACGCCATCTTGGGCTCGTCCTCCTCACGCATTCTGATCTGGTGGTAACCAGCACGCAAGTCGAGCTTGGAGAACACTGCTACGCCGACCAATTCATCCAAGAGTTCGTCGATGATAGGGAGGGGAAACGTGTTCTTAATTGTGGCGTCGTTGAGCCGACGATAGTCGACGCAAAACCGCCATGTGCCGTCCTTCTTCTTCACGAGCAGCACCAGCGCGGCGTAGGGGCTGACGCTGTGCGTGATCACTCCCGAATCCAGCATCTCCTTGACCTGATGCTTGATTTCGTCCTTCTGCAGAGGTGAGTAGTGATACGGGTGCGTGTTCGCGGGGACCGCGCCCTCCACAAGCGTGACGGCGTGATCGTACTGGCGGTGTGGAGGGAGCCCTTTCGGTGCCGCGAACACGTTGGCGAACTCCTCGAGCAGGTCGGCGAGCGGGGTTTGGCTTGCACACTTGCGAGCCGGACGCGGCGCACCGTTGCAGGTGTCCACCATGGCCATGGCCCACACGTCGTTTCCGGCCACCATCTTGCGCAGTTCTTCGGCCTCGATGGCCTTGTTCGAGGTGGTCGGCTTGGTGGACACGCCGCGTAGGGTGACCTCTTTGCCATCGTGCTAGAATTTCACCCACTTGTCTTGCCAGTGGCACATCATCGGACTGTTCTGGGCGAGCCAGTCCATGCCCAGGATGCCATCGTACGCGCCGATCTCCAGTTCGCGCATGGGCGTATCGAAGGTGTGGCCCTGGATCCACCACTTGAGGCCGGGCACCCTGCGCGTGCAAGTCAGTTTGTCGTCGTTGGCCACGCGCACCTCCGTTGGCGGCATATCTTTTGTGGCGAGGCCGAGGTGATCGACGAAGGCCTTGTTGACGAAGTTGTGGGTGCTGCCCGAGTCGAGCAGCAGGAGCATGACCTGGTTCCCGACGAGGGCGCGCAACCGGATCGTCGTTGTGGAGTCCGTGCCGTCGAGCGTCTGCGATGAGAGGAGGCAGCACTCTGGCGCGTACGCGGCCGGAGCAGGGGGTTGCGCCGCTGGCCCCGGATCGTCGAGCAGCTGCAGGGCATGGATGGTGTCGTCGGAGAGCACTTCGCTGTGGTCGCCCACGTTGATGGTGAGCAACTGCGCGGGCTGGGCGCAGCGATGCTCTTTGGAGTACCGATCCCCACACTTGAAACAGAGGTTGTTCGCTCGGCGGAAATTGCATATCTGTCGCTCCCGTGCATACTCGTCCCCTTGGGCACGCGCCACGGCGCGCTGTGGACTGGCCGCGGCAGCTGTTGGTGGTGGTCGGCCCGCGGGTGTGATGCGGGGGCATGCACGGGTTGTGCCCAGTTCTTCCTCCTGTATGCGCACGAGCACCGAGGCGCGCGTGATGCTTGACAGCGCCTGGAGCCGCACCGGGGCACGCAGTTCATCCTTCAGGCCGAGGAGGAATTGCGTGACGAAGAACTTGGTGTTGATTGACGGATCGAGCGCGAGCAAGTGGTACATCTGCTCGTCGAACGCGACGCGGTACTCGGCGACGGTGCCTGTTTGTCGTAGTTGCAGGAGCTTGTGCATCACCATCTCGAACTCGTCGGTGCCAAACTCCTCCAGAATCACCGATGTAAACACGTCCCACGTGATGTTGCGATGTGATTGGCAGAACGCTTGGAGCCAATGTGCTTCCTGGTCATCGATGTAGAGCGCGGCAGTGGCAATCCACTGGTGTGTAGCCACCTTGTAGAGCTCGAAATAAGCGAGGTAGCGGTCCAGCCATAAGTATGGCGTTGTTCCGTCGAACTTGGGAAAATCATGCTTAGGGGGCTTGTGGTACTCGTTGGAGTGGTAGCCCAGTGGAGACGCGGTCGGCGCGGCGACGAATCCTCCCTGTGACGGCACGGGAAGGAGTGGTGGGCGGTGATCGCCCAGGCGCGCGTGCAACGATGACGGTCATGGCGGATCCGGGACGGGGCGCGGCGACGGAGGAGGGGGAGGCGGTGGGGGTTGCTGCGGTTGCGCGGACTGGTGGATGTGCGTGGTGACCGAGCCTGATGGAGAGGCAGATCCTGCCACCGTCTTGCGCGTGAGGTTGAGGTCCGCCTGCGTCAGATCGAGCTGCCGCGAGAGGACGCGCATCTCCTGCGAGATCTGCGCGTTGAAGGCGGCCTGGAGCTCGATCTGCTTCTCATGCACCGCATTCTGATCGTCGATCTTGGCGAGCAGTGTCTCCAGCATCTTGGTGATGTTGGTGTTCCCCTCGTCCATGGCGGCCAGCACTTGCCGCATCGCCGCTGACGCCTTGGGAGGAGCCGTCGTCTTGCTCGAGAGGGCATCGAACCCCGCGGCGGATTTTGTGTGGTTCGCCGAAGCAACCCACACCGGCGCGGTGGATGTTACCGATTCCCAATCAAGCGAGGAAGAAAAAATTTCGGGAGGGTTTGTGGCTCTGGATACCAGTTGTAACACCCCAGGAAGTGAGGGAGAGGGAGAGGATCTAGATCGGGTAGGGAGGAGAGAAAAGCTTGGAGAGGAAGAAGGAGGGGATGGATTGTAGAGGAAGGATTCAGAGTTTCAGAGTATCAAACCACGCGTGATCACCCACGGCCACAGGCGGCCAATTTAACACCACCCACGCACGCCACTTGTCTGGCCAGCTGGCTGGGCCCACCAGCCAGCTCTTCGGCACACTAACCATAGGTTAGGTGTGACTGTGTGCGCCTGCCCGCAGGAGCTCGAGTCCCGACTGCATCCCTACGCGCTTCTGCTTACCTGCTGTAGCCGCTAGCTGCTACTGCTGCCTCTAGAGCCATCGCGTGTGCCCGCGTCGCAGTCGTCCTGCGCCCGCACGCTCACAACGCTATCACATCCCCTACTCACTCGTTGCCGCCCTACCGCTCCCCGGCGTGCCCGCTCTTGCCAACACGGACTACCAGCGGAGCACCGTGGCCGCCGTCTCGCCATGGCTGCCATCCCGCCGTTGCTGCACGCAAGCCCCACCCCGTGCTCCGCTGCGCCCCATCCCGCCGACCGGAACTACAGGCTCCGCCCGCTATGGCCCTCGCTCCGCTCTCCTTCGTCGGCCGGTGGTCTCGCCCCGGCATAGCGCCCCTCGGGCACGGGCACCCGCCCGTTAACCCGTCCCGGCCCGCTGGCGTTGTGCCAATGGCATACGGGATCCACCGGCCCCCTTTTCTTAAAAAAATGTGTAAAAAATATAAAAAAATAAATAATTAATTAAATTAATTAAAATGGTTTAATTAAACTAAGTAATTAGTTAGCTGAGTCAATGACAAGGGGCCCCCACCCCCTGTTGACCAGTCAAACATTGACTAGTCAACTAGGACCCCCTCGCCCACCTGTCAGCCACTGGGTGCACTTTTGTGTACCCTGTGCTGGGTGTCTCTAGCATTTTAGCATTTAAGTTTGAATTAATAATAATTTCAAATTATTGTTAAATATTTGAAAAATCATATAAAATAAATCGTAACTCGGATGAAAAGTTTTATACATGAAAGTTGCTCAAAACGACGAGACGAATCGGAATACGCTCTCTGTTCGTCTGTCACGTGCCCCTAGCATAGAGAACATGCAACTTTTCCCCTCTATTTCATTTATCTGAAAATGTCGGACTTCGGGAAAACTTTCCCGGATGTTATCCCCCTTTGCCGGTATCGTGCAACATTGTGTTAGATAACCCCTAGCTTAGTTTGTTGACTTGTCATGCATCTGTTTGCTCTGTATTTACTGTTTCTTCCCCTCTTCTCTCCGGTAGACCCCGAGACTGCTGCTGATGCCACTGTGATCGACTACGTCGACGATGATCCTTCTTCCCTTTCAGCGGAGCTTCCAGGCAAGCCCCCCCCCCATTGATCATCCCGATATCGCCCATTCCATTCTCTCATGCTTGCATTAGATTTTGCTACTGTATTTGATTGGTCCTATTCTGATGCATAGCCTGCTTTTGTACCTGTTGTTGTACCTTACCTACTTATCCTAAACTTCTTAGTCTAGGTTGGCTAGTGATCCATCAATGACCCCCACCTTGTTCTTGTTACCCCTGCTTCATCATCAACGACTCGATCAACGTGATCGACGACCGGAGCCCGACACCTCACATCACATCACGCCCCTTTTTGTTGCTCGACTCTGCAGAGTTACCATCAAGTGCCGAGGGTGGAACCTCATACATCACTCCTGATGAGATCTCTGTAGTGTAGCTATTCGGTCGTGGTCATCGAGGGTGGTTCCTCCTTCACCATTCCTGATATGGCCCTGTCATGCAACACCTCAAGTGTGAACCTCGAGGGTGGTTCCTCTTACGTTCACCTTGATGATTACATCGAGTGGAATCCACCGGGGGTGATTCCTCGGGTTTTCCCCTTGATGTCTAGACACACAGTTACCTTGACTTCACGTGAGACCGTTGTGAAAGCCAGGCGGGCCCGGAGAGCACCTGTGCGATGTGACGATGGCAGCTAGCTGTTTAGAGGTATCACCCTGGAGGGGGTGATAGCTCCGGACATGTCCCGACAGCCGTCACTTCTTTTAATAATGCACTAACAGGTTTGGGTATTTGTTCTGAGTTGGCCTTTGGCCTTTACGCACTAACCACCACGTGAGAATAGTTATGGGCCTCAATGTCGCAGTATCAGCCGAAGCTTTGTCACACGTCCAGTTCAGCAGTGCGGCAGGTCGGATCGTGCTGGCCATCCGAGGCAGTGCTGGTATTCACCCTGCGCGCAACGACCCAGAATGCTATGGGCGATGGGCCAAGGACCCCGGAGCACTTAGGATGTAGACTGGCGGGGACCTCTCTACTGAGCCTAGGTAGGGTTGTGACGTGTTGATCTTCCGAGGCTGGGTATTGACCCCAGAAAGGTGTGTCCGGCTAGAGTGATCAAGCGTGTTGGGTAACATGGTGCACCCCTGCAGGGAAGACATTTATTCAAATACCTGATCCATGGTAATGGATGTTCAGACTTGTATCCTGATCTTTTACAACTAGAAATGGATACTTGATATGTGATGGATATGTGGCTCCGGGATTGCTTTCTCGCAGGGAGTCGAGGAAGGATCTCTAGGCGGTAATTCTACAACATGCTTATTAATTATAAACTGCTATTCCTTACTCTTCTACATGTTGCAAGATGCTTGGAGCTTCTTGAAGATGCTAGTCTTCGATAGGCTAGGCCTTCACCCTCTATTTTGGTATTCTGCAGTTCAGTCCACATATACAACCCTTCCATTTGATACCTATGCATACTTAGTATAGATCTGATGCTTGCGAGTACTTTGGATGAGTACTCACGGTTGCTTTGCTCCCCTTTTTTCCCCTTCTTCCTTCTTTCTGGTTATTGCAACCAGATGGTGGACCCTAGGAGACAGATGATGCCACCCCTACCGACTACTACTACTACTACTACTACCCAGAGGGTGCCTACTACTACATGGAGCCCGCCGACGACCAGGAGTAGATAGGAGGTCCCGGGCAGAAGGCCTTGCCTCTTAGATCATTGACGTTTGTGCTAGCCTTCTTAAGGAAAAACTTGTCTAACTTATGTCTGTACTCAGATATTGTTGCTTCCGCTGACTCTTGTGTATCAAACTATGTATTCGAGCCCTCGAGGCCCCTGGCTTGTAATATAAAGCTCGTATTCTTTTATTTATGTTTAGAGTTGTGTTGTGATATCTCCCTGTGAGTCCCTGATCTTGATCGTACACGTTTGCGTGTATGATTAGTGTATGATTGAATCGGGGGAGTCACACAAATATCCTTAAACCCAGTTTTGCCATGAGAGTCCACCATATCAACCCATGGATTAAGTAAGATCCTTCAAGTAAGTTGTCATTGTTGCAAGCAATAAAAATTGCTCCTTAAATATGTATGATTTATTAGTGTGGGAGAAAATAAGCTTTATACGATCTTGTGATGTGGAAGAAATAAAAGCGACGGACTGCATAATAAAGGTCCATATCACAAGTGGCAATATAAAGTGACGTTCTTTTGCATTAAGATTTTGTGCATCCAACCCTAAAAGCACATGACAACCTCTGCTTCCCTCTGCGAAGGGTTATCTTTTATTTTTGCCTTATACCTTTCCTTTTTACACTTTATCCTTTGGCAAGCACATTGTGTTGGAAAGATCCTGATATATACATCCAATTGGATGTAAGTTAGCATGAACTATTATTGTTCACATTACCCTTGAGGTAAAAGGTTGGGAGGCAACACTATAAGCCCCTATCTTTCTCTGTATCCGATTAAAACTTCATACCAATAAGTATTGCGTGAGTGTTAGCAATTGTGAAAGACTAAATGATAGTTGAGTATGTGGACTTTCTGAAAAGCTCTTATATTGAATCTTTCCAATGTTATGATAAATTGCAATTGCTTCAATGACCGAGATTATAGTTTTTTAGTTTTCAGTGAAGTTTCTGATTCATACTTGACATTGTGAATAGATTGTTACTTTAGTATAAGAAATCATATGATAATATTTATATATTTTGTTGTTATAAGAATGATCATGATGCCCTCATGTCCGTATTTTATTTTATCGACACCTCTATCTCTAAACATGTGGATATATTTTCTGATATTGGCTTCGCTTGAGGACAAGCGAGGTCTAAGCTTGGGGGAGTTGATACGTCCATTTTTCATCATGCTTTGATATGGATATTTATTACATTATGGGCTGTTATTACTCATTACTCAGTATTTTACAAGGTTTACACGAAGAGGGAGAATGCCGGCAGCTGGAATTCTGGGCTAGAAAAGGAGCAAATATTAGAGACCTACTCTGCACAACTCCAAAAGTCCTGAAACTCCAAGGATGTTATTTTTTAAATTAATAAAAAATACTGAGCGAAGAAAATACCAGAGGGGGGCCAACCACCGTCCACGAGGGTGGGGGCGCGCCCTACTGCCTAGGTGCACCCCCATGCCTCGTGGACCACCTGGCAGGCCTCCGGTGCCCATCTTTGGCTATATGAAGTCTTTCGCCCTGGAAAAATTAAGGAGGAAGCTTTCTGGACGAAACACCGCTGCCACGAGGCGGAACCTTGGCGGAACCAATCTAGGGCTCCGGCGGAGCTGTTCTGCCGGGGAAACATCCCTCCGGGAGGGGGAAATCGTCACCATCGTCATCTCCATTGATCCTCTCATCGAGAGGGGGTAAATCTCTATCAACATATTCACCAGCACCATCTCCTCTCAAACCCTAGTTCATCTCTTGTATCCAATCTTTATCTCAAAACCTCAGATTGGTACATATGGGTTGCTAGTAGTGTTGATTACTCCTTGTAGTTGATGCTAGTTGGTTTATTCGGTGGAAGATTATATGTTCAGATCCTTAATGCATATTAATACCCCTCTGATTATGAACATGAATATGATTTGTGAGTAGTTATGTTTGTTCCTGAGGACATGGGAGAAGTCTTGCTATAAGTAGTCATGTGAATTTGGTATTCGTTCGATATTTTCATAAGATGTATGTTGTCTTTCCTCTAGTGGTGTCAAGTGAACATCGACTACATGAAACTTCACCATTATTTGGGCCTAGGGGAAGGCATTGGGAAGTAATAAGTCGATGATGGGTTGCTAGAGTGACAGAAGCTTAAACCCTAGTGTATGTGTTGCTTCATAAGGGGCTGATTTGGATCCATATGTTTCATGCTATGGTTAGGTTTACCTTAATTATTCTTTCGTAGTTGCGGATGTTTGCGAGAGTAGTTAATCATAAGCGGGATGCTTGTCCAAGGAAGGGAAGCACCCAAGCACCGGTCCACCCACATATCAGATTATCAAAGTAACAAACGCGAATCATATGAGTGTGATGAAAACTAGCTTGACGATAATTCCCATGTGTCCTCGGGAGCGTTTTCCTTCATATAAGAATTTTTCCATACTTGTCCTTTTCTACAAAAAGGATTGGGCCACACCTTGCTGCACCTTATTTACTTTTGTTACTTGTTACCCGTTACGAATTACCTTATCACAAAACTATTTGTTACCGATAATTCCAGTGCTTGCAGAGAATACCTTACTGAAAACCGCTTGTCATTTCCTTCTGCTCCTCATTGGGTTTGACACTCTTACTTATCGAAAGGACTACGATAGATCCCCTACACTTGTGGGTCATCAACCACCCCCCCAGATGGGAGAAGGGTTTCCCCTCTGGTCCATGGCCTCCATGGAAGCGGAGGGGCCAGAGCCCCTCCGAGATTGGATCTCTCTCTCTGTTTTCTTCTATTTTTGCGTTGCCAGATTCTAGCCTTTCACCATTTCTTAAATTCTCAGAGATCCATAACTCTGATTGGGCTCAAATTTTAACACGATTTTTATCTGGATATTATATTTCTTGCGTTAAAGAAGGGCACCAACTGCCTTACAGGGTGGCAACAAGCCTCCTGGCTGTGCCCTGGGGAGGGGGCGCGCCTCCAGGGCTTGTGGGCCCCTCAGGCATCATCTCACGTTGATTCCAACTCCCCAAAATCACATATATTCCAAAAAAATCTCCGTAAGTTTTTATCGTGTTTGGACTTCCTTTGGTATGGATATTCTACGAAACAAAAAACATGCAACAAACAGGAATTAGCACTGGGCACTGGATCAATATGTTTGTCCCAAAAATAATATAAAAAGTTGCCAAAAGTATATGAAAGTTGTAGAATATTGGCATGAAACATTCAAAACTTATAGATACGACGGAGATGTAATAATAATTTAGTGTTATACAAAAATTCTTTGGTTTCATGATACTCAGAAATAGTTTGCTAATAAGACTTGATCAACCTTATTAATGGATTCTTTTTTAGTGGCATGTGGTCGACGAATTTAGTAAGCACAACCTTCAATAATCTTAGTTTCCTCTCTGTTATTTTAGTTTAATAAAGTAAAATGCCATGATTACCCTATTTTCTAATTTATCTGTGCAATAAAAAATGTCCCAAAAATAGAGGTGCTCAGAATGTCGTAAAATATTAACATGAATTTTCTGGAATATTTAAGAATTTTTGTCACTTAATACATCCCAAGGGGTGCACCTATTGTCCACAAGGAAATAGGGCGTGACCAACCTCCTTGGTCGCGCCAAGATACCTTATGGAGCCCACAAGACCCCATTCACTTATATCCTAAGCACACTTCATCTCCTACCTCTAGAACAAATCGTGGTATCTCTCTCTCTCTCTCTTGTGTTCCTGCTCCCAAACCTAATATTTTCGATCTCTTTGCTCAGAGCTCCATTTTCTAAACAAAATTGGGGGGGTTTCTCCTTGGTATGTGAATCCTCCATTTCCCAATTAGTTTCTGATTTAGGGGATTATATTTTGCATATTTTGCTGCTATTGGTGCTACTGAAAATGGGTTTGCATGTTGAATTCTTTGAGTTCTGAGTAGTTTGAATGCTTGATATGGTCTCTAGACCTTGATGTGAGTAAATGTGAATTCTAAGTGTTATCATTTTCATGGTTAGTTCATGATCTCCGCTAAAAAAATTGGGGTGCTATTTAAGCTTATATACGGATATAAGAACAAAAGTGTTCATAAAATTTTGTTTATCACTTTTAGTTTTTCAACTGAATTGCTTGAGGACAAGCAATGCGTTAAGCTTGGGGGAGTTGATATGTCTCCGTCGTATCTACTCTTCCAAACACTTTTGCTCTTGTCTTGGAATCTAATTTGCATGATTTAATGAAACTAACAAGGACCGGCATTGTTTTCAGCAGAACTACTATGATGTTGTTTTCTGTGCAGAAATAAAAGTTCTTGGAATTGGATGAAACTTTTGGAGATTTTTTATGTAACAAAAGAAAAATACTGGAGCAAAGACCTGATGGAGGGGGGGCCATTATTGCCCATAAGGTAATAGGGCGTGACCAACCCCCTAGGGCGCGCCCTTTTACCTTGTGGGGCCCATGAGGCCTAGCTGACCCTAAACTCGACTCCATAAATATGTCTTCCCGAGAAAAAAAAAAGCAAAAGAAGATTCATTGTGTTTTATGATATGGATCCACCTGATAACCCACAAGTATAGGGGATCGCAATAGTTTTCGAGGGTAGAGTATTCATCCCAAATTGATTGATTTGACACAAAGAGAGCCAAAGAATATTTGCAAGTATTAGTAGATGAGTTGTCAATTCAACCACACATGGAGATTAATTATCTGCAGCAAAGTGATCAACAGCAAAGTAGTATGGTAGTTTTGATAGTAGTAGAAACAGCAATAGTAAAAGTAACAGTGATGACAATGGTTTCGTAGCAAGTGCAATAGTGATAGTAGCAATAGTAACTTAGCAAGAACAATATGAGAGAAATTCATAGGCATTGGATCGGTGAATTCATTGGATGATATTCATCATATAACAGTCACAACCTAGGGCGATATGGCACTAGCTCTAGTTCATAATTATAATGTAGGCATGTATTTCGTAAATAGTCATACGTGCTTATGGAAAAAACTTGCATGACATCTTTTGTCCTACCCTCCCGTGGCAGCGGGGTCCTATAATAAACTAAGGGATATTAAGGCCTCCTTTTAATAGAGTACCGGAACAAAGCATTAGCACACGGTGAATACATGAACTCCTCAAACTACAGTCATCACTGGGAAGTGTCTCGACTTCTGTCACTCCAGGTTTGCCAGATCATAACACGTAGTAGGTGACTATAACTTGCAAGATCGGATCTAGAACGTAGATATAATGGTGATAACATAAACAGTTCAGATCTGAAATCATGGCACCCGGGCCCAAAGTGACCAGCATAAAGCATGGCAATGTCATAGCAACATCAATCTCAGAACCTAATGGATACTAGGGATCCAACCCTAACAAAACTAACTCGATTACATGATGAATCTAATCTAACTCCTCACCGACCAGCGAGCCTATGAAGGAATTACTCACTCCCGGTGGGGGCATCATGGAATTGGCGATGGAGAAGGGTTGGTGATGACGAAGATCAAAGATCCCCCTCTCTAGAGCCCCAAACGGACTCTAGATCTGACCTCCCGATGAAGAACAGAAGGTGGTGGCGGCTCCATCTCGTGAAACGTGATAATTCTTCCTCCTTGATTTTTTACCAAATATATGGTTTTATAGTATCAGGGTTGGAGTCTGCGGGGCCACCAGGTGGGGATAACCCACCTGGGCGTGCCTGGAGCGGGGGGCGCCCTGGTGGGTTGTGCCCACACAGGTGCCCCCCTCGGGGGTTCTTGGCTCCAGAAATTCTCTTTTATTTTATAAAAATCCTCGCAAAGTTTTGTTCCAATCCGAGAACTTTTATTTCTGCACAAAAAACAACACCATGGTAGTTCTGCTGAAACCAGTGTCAGTCCGGGTTAGTTTCATTCAAATCATGCAAATTAGAGTCCAAAACAAGAGGAAAAGTGTTTGGAAAAGTAGATACGCTGGAGATGTATCAACTCCCCCAAGCTTAAACCTTTGCTTGTCCTTAAGCAATTCAGTTGATAAACTGAAAGTGAAAAAGAAAAACTTTTACGAACTATTTTGCTCTTGTTTACATAAATAAGCTTAAGCAACACCCAGGTTTTCAGCCAAGATTATAACTAACCATGTCAACAATAACTCTTAGAAATTATATTAACTCATATCAATGGCATAATCAACTAGCGAGCAATAATAAGGTATCTCAAATAACAACACTTTGTCAAAACAACCATGATATAATATGAAAATAGTGGTATCTTGCTAGCCCTTTCTGAGACCGCAAAACATAAATGTAGAGCATCTCCAAAGTTCAAGCAGCGACTAAACATTGTAATTCATGGTAGAAAAGATCCAATCATGATGCACCCAACATTAGCTATACACAATGCATGAGGATGACAATAGTGCTCTCAGGTTCTGGCGCTTATTTGAGAAGGTGATGACACAACATAAAAGTAAATAGATAGTCCCTTCGCAGAGGGAAGCAGTGATTTGCAGAGGTGCTAGAGCTCAAGTTTTTAAAATAGATGTGAATGAAATTTTGAGAAATGCACCCTTCTTGTTTACTTTGCGACCATTAGTTATCGGTATCTTCCATGATATACACATTAGTGGCGATTCCCAAGCTATAAAAGTAAAGGTTTACTCCCCCTCCACCAACAATCACACTCCACAGCTTGTCCGAAACAACGGATGACGTCCATACCAACAAAAGTCCAGGTGGTTTCGTTTAATTATTTGCAATTTGAGTTCGGGACTGGGTATCCCTATTACCTCCTCTCTCGTGCAAGGACGAGTGAATAAACAATCATCATGAGAATAACCCGCTTAGCATGGAAGATACTGACTACCTCCTGTCGCTCTATGAACAATCTAGGCACACAAAAAGGGATATTTTTTGAAGTTTTTAGAGGTGGCACATGCAAATTTACTTGGACGGCGGGGTAATACCGCATATAGGTAGGTATGGCAGACTCATTTGGAATAACTTGGTTTTCATGGTTTTGATGCACAAGCTGAATTCCCGCTTAGTACAGGTGTAGGCTAGCAAGTAGGTTGAGAAGCGGCCAGCTAGAGAGCGAAAACGGTCATGAACATGCATTATGCATAGGTAACATTGGATACTAGCACGAGTAGGATATGAACACCATGAACGTAAATATCATAGAGGCTATGTTGGTTTTGATTCAACTACATGCATGAACATGTGCCAAGTCAAGCCACTCGGACATTCAGAGGAGGATAACATATCATCATACTACATCACAGTCACTTTAACTCAATGTTGACATCTAAGATAAATCATTATCCACTCCTAGCTACTTAAGCATGGCATGAGAAACTATAATCTCTAATTGTCATTGCAAACATGTTTGATCATAATAGGTTGAATCATGGATACGAGGTTAAACATATTTACAAAAATAGAACAAGTTGAGTTCATACTCGTTTCTCTCTGCCACAACCTGTTCATCATCATTATTGCCTCTCACTTGCACGTCAAACGATATGAAAACAATAACAGTGCAAGAGTGACGTGGACTAAGCTGGAATCTGCAAATAGTTTTATTCAAAAAAGAAGAAAACAAGGTAATATGAGCTCTTTGTTAGATCGACAATAATGCATATGAGGGCCCCTCGGCATTTTCATCGTGGTCTTCTCCTCGGTACGACTCAATAAAAGGGAAAAGAAATTCAGAGAAACACACTGAAATATTTTGGAGTTTTTGGTTTTTATCTGGAAAGGAAACAAATTAAAGAAAGAAAAACAAAAACGAGAAAACTATTTACACAGGAGAGCTCCCAACAAGCAAAAGAAGAACAAGGAAATCTTTTTGGGTTTTCTTTTTGAATACTACAACTAACTACACTAGAAAGAAAAACAAAAAGAAGAAGGAAACATTTTTTGTATTTTCTCAAAGTTTTCAAACACAAGAACAACATGAGAAAATAAATCTAGCACGGATAATACAATGAAAAAGTGTGGACACCGACAACTAGAATGAAATGTGTGAACATGAATGTAATGTCGGTGGAAATACGTACTCCCCCAAGCTTAGGATTTTGTCCTAACTTGGTAATCTCCATGAGTAGCCTACATAATGGTGAGAGTGGTAGCTCACGGAGGCTCGGGGTGCAGACACCTCAGCTCGTCGTGCAGCCATAACCATTGCGTTATGCGCTCGGGCCTCGCTCTCAAGAACATAATATCTTCCCTTGTTGTGAACATCAAAGAGAGCAGGTGCAGGTAAAAAGGTGTCCACAATGGACCTTTTATTAAACAACAGGTTATAAGTAAAATTATGGGGTTCACCACTAAGGATCTTATGACGTTTCATAGCATCGAAGTCAAGGTACTGCGTGGGTAGGATGGGGTCATAAGGCCAAGGTGAAACACCAAGCTCTCTTGCTAAACGTGTGGCATAAATTTCACCATAAAAATATCCACTACCAGCGTTGTGTTGCACTTATATGCAATGTACACTACAGGAATCCAGTATTTTGTCGTCCGCCACGGCGGACGGCAAAGAGCTTTGCCGTCAGCAGCGGACGGCAAAGAGTGACGGCAAAGACAGGGTCGGCAAACAGGTCCTTCGCTGTCTGCTTTTCATGGCGGACGGCAAAGAGTCCTTTGCCTACAGTGGCGGATGGCAAAGGGGAGGGACGGCAAAATACTTGACGTCCGCCAGCGTTAGTCCATTAGGTGGCTAACGGCGGCCTTTGCCGTCAGCAGTGCATCAACGCCCACGGTGGTTTGCCGTCAGCCATGGCGGATGTCAGGACCCCGATCCTGAGTCACACTGATCTAGCATGTAACACATCATATCACTTTGCGGCCTCACGCACGGTATTCCCACGGGTGCCACCTTACCTGGCCCGGGATCGTTTGCGCCTTTAGGCTCACGTATATGATAGTGCCGCTAGCATCCATATGACAAAGAACCCGGGCTGACAAGGCTAGTCGTGAACCCAAAGTGGCACTAACTTACAGGGACAGGCATACATGACCCAACAACGAACGTGTCGGTCATCAGCGAGTGAATCCGGGCTGTAGCAACTGGGCTAGCAGGACTCCGGTAAACCGGGCTGTAGCAGACTAACAGGACTCCGGTATTCATCGCGTGACATTTCCCCAAAGGGACAGACACAGGAACGAAGAAGGACACATGCCGGCCAGCCTAAGTGTTCCGGAGCAGTAGCAAGCTACCATGGCTCAGTGGAAGCACTAGGAGACATTTCCCGGTAAGAGAGGCGACTAAGGATAAACAACTAGATAGTCAGATCCCACACATACCAAGCATTTCAATAACATACACACAATATGCTTGATATGTGCAAATACAACATGGCATCACAACATGACTCTATGACTCAAGTATTTATTCAATAGGGTCCGAGGAGCGAGATATTACAAACATGGGTCTCATGACCCAACACTCAGAGCATACAAGTCAAAGCACAAGCGGAAGCTTAACATGTCTGAGTACAGACATCTACAAATGAAAAAGGCTGAGAAGCCTGACTATCTACCAGATCCTGCCGAGGGCACAAGATCGTAGCTGAGGTAACGAGCTAAACGTCGAAGTCCACGCGGAACTACTAGCGAGACTGAAGTCTCTCTGCAAAAACATAAATTAAGCAACGTGAGTACAAATGTACCCAGCAAGACTTACATCAGATCTAACTACATATGCATCATTATCAACAAGGGGATGGTGGGGTTTAACTGCAGCAAGCCAGCTTTGACTCGGTGGCTATCCTAAAGTACGACTGCAAGTAACTCTTTTGAGGTGGCGCACACGAGTCCACATATTCACCATATCAATACACCACTATGGATCCGCTCCCGTCTCCCTACGAGAACGCCATCCATAGCACTCACGCTTATCTTGTGTATTTTAGAGTATCCACTTTCACTTGTCTATGAACTGTACAGGCAACCCAGAAGTCCTTTACCGCGGACACGGCTATTCGAATAGATCACATTAACCCTGCAGGGGTGTACTTCTTCACACACGCTCTCACCACTTACCGCTGTTTACACGACATGTACTCGGCAACCTTCAAGCGGAAGCCCAGCGAGGGTGTCGGCCACGACCTGACTAACCACACAAGTCTCTCGTCCAGGTTTATCGCCTATTCGGTTTCCATCCGCAAGGAGATCTGGCCGGGGTGTCGCTCACGGCCCCAAATGATGTGTGCAGGGTTCCCAAGCCCACCTCGACGGGTGGATCTACGCTTGGTACACCGTGCCACGGTGCCTAGTCTGTCCCAAGCCCACCTGTACCGGGTGCCACTTGGTAGACTACTAACACTACCTACAAACACCAGAAACTAGTTGCAACTCCTGGACAGAGATCAAGTTGATTAATAAGTCGAGAGGGGCACTTAAGCATTCCAATGCATGGTAGTAGCTGGTCATGGATCACAAACACAAACTCGGTTCCTGAGGACGGCTGCAATGAGACAATCCACCATGTACTCCTACATGGCCTCTCACTGCTACCTTTACCAAATCGTGTTCACACACTTAGCTCACACACAGTAGGACATGTTTACACACCTCCAATTCATCCCCGATGAATCGGACCTGACTCAACTCTAAGCAGTAGCAGGCATGACAAACAAGCATGAATGAGTAGGCACATCAGGGCTCAAACAATTCCTACTCATGCTAGTGGGTTTCATCTATTTACTGTGGCAATGACAGGTCATGCAGAGGAAAAGGGGTTCAACTACCGCAGCATGTAACAGTTGAGTCGTTGTTGTCCTAATGCAGTAAAAGAGAGCAGGAGCGAGAGAGTGGGATTGTATCGGAATGAACAAGGTGGTTTTGCTTGCCTGGCACTTCTGAAGATAGTATAGTTCTTCATCGGTGTCATCGAACTCATCGTCGGAACGTCGTCTACTGAGAGGGGGCAAATACCGGCAAACAAGGGAGAACACAATCAATGCAATGCAACAATATGATGCATGAATGTGACATGGCAATATGCTGGTGTTTTGAGCTAATGCAGCTAGCAACAAAGTTAAATGAAGTTGGTTTGAACCCTAAGTTCAAATCCAAACTCCATATGTGAAATTCAAATGTCATTTATATGATTTGTGCTAAACAGCAGCTATAAGTTGTTCTAACATGCATGAAAATGGTACAGATGGATAGATTGGATTTTTCTGATCATTTTTCATATATAAATTATTTAATTTGGAGTTACGGTTGAATTTCTATGAATTTTCGAAGTTTAGGACATTTTCTGGAATTTCCTGAATTAAAACTAATCCAGAAAATGAGTTATGGCGTCAGCACTACGTCACTGTGATGTCAGCAGGTCAACGGGGCAGTCCAGGTCAAACTGACCAGTGGGTCCCGCATGTCAGTGTTATTAGTCTAACTAATTTTTAGTTAGTCCTAATCCTAACTTAATTAGCAGGCGGGTCCCATTTGTCATTGACCCAGAGGGGTCAAACTGGGCCCACCCGGGGTCAACTTGGTCAACAGGTCAAACCTGCCGGCGTTGAGCCGCCGGCGAGGCCGAGACGGCGGAGAGCGTTGGAAACGCTGCCCCAGCCACGGTTCGATGCGCGGGTGGGTGCTACGGGTAGCTGGCGGTGTGGCGCATCCAACAGTGGCGGTGGTTGGTGCTGGGGTTGCCGGGAACAACGACGGCGTCGAGCCGGGCGGCGGCCGGAGCTCGGGTGTTCGCAGGCCGGTGCTGCGGTGTGCAAACAAGCGCAGCGTGGCGCTGGGAAGACTCTACGCGCGACAGTGAGCATGTTGGGCGCACGCCCGGGACCAAATGGTTACCGGGGCCACGCCAGCGACGAGGCCAGGTGGCGGCGCGATTCGGTCGGCAAGGGGGCGATGGCTACAGGGCGTAAATGATCTCGGGGAGAGGAGGTTACGACGCGGGAGCTCACGGTGGTTGCAGAGGTCACCGAAGCGGGCTCGGGGAAGGCTTGACGGTGTCGGAATCCCGGCGGCGATCGTCGGAACCCGAGGATGAAGATGACATCGATGGCGGCACTCCGAGGGCCTTCCGGTCGCGTAGATCGGCGGAGACGGTGTAGCGGATGACGGCCGAGCTTGTGGGCCGGTCGGGGGAGCGAGGGGGGTGCAATGGACACGGCGGCAGCAAACGGTGGCGACGACCGCGCTCGGGCGTTCGCGGGAGGGTGAAACATAGGAAGGGGAGGAGCACAGGAGAGAGTGAGAGGGGGCCAGGGGGCTGCGTGGCGCTCCGTGGAGTCGTCTAGGAGCACCGGGGAGGAACCAGGCAGGCAGGGAGGGAGGAGCTGGCGCGGCTCGCCTGTGCGCCGGGCACGCAGCTGCTTCTCTGTAACGCCCTCGATGCAGCTATAGCTCCCACGTGTCGAGGCACGACTTAGAGGCATAACCGCATTGAAAGCAATGTCGCAAGTCAGGCAATCATTACAACATCCCATGTAAAATATAATAAAAGGGGGAGATAACATAGTTGGCTTACACTCGCCACGTCACATCAGAGTACATAAATAACATCCATCAAACAAACACTCAAGGCCCGACTACGGCGCCAAAATAGAAAGAACCCAACATGCGACAAGGTCCTGAATCGATAACCCCAACTAGGCACCACTACTGATCATCCGGAAAAGACACATAGTAACGCTGAGAGTCCTCATCGAACTCCCACTTGAGCTCGTAATCGTCAACTGGAGCAGAAACACCTGGACCTGCATCTGTAGTTGTAGTATCTGTGAGCCACAGGGACTCAGCAATCTCACACCCACGCGATCAAAACTATTTAAGCTCATGGGAATGGATAAGGCAAATATATGTGGAGCTGCAGCAAGCGACTAGCATATATGGTGGCTAACTTATACGCAAAAGAGAGCGAGAAGAGAAAGCGAAGCACGAGCGAGAAACTAAAGGAACATCCTACGCAAGCATAACTCCAACACTGTGTCCACTTCCCGGACTCCGCCGAGAAGGGGCCATCACGGTAACACACACGGTTGACGTATTTTAAATAAGGTCAACTTCGGGTTTTCTACAACCGGACGTTAACAAATTCCCATCTGCCCATAACCGCAGGCACGGCTTTCGAAAGTTCAATCCTTGCAGGGGAGTCCCAACTTAGCCCATGACAAGCTCTCACGGTCAAAAAAGGAATAGACCTCCACCCGAGACATTCCGATCAGACTCGGTATCCCGGTACAACAAGACATTTCGACAGGGTAAAACTAAACCAGCAACACCGCCCGAATGTGCCGACAAATCCCGATAGGAGCTGCACATATCTCTTTCTTAGGGCACACTCAGATTGTCCTAGGTACGGGTAGGCCAGCCCAGAGTTGCCCCTGGTAGCCACCGGTAGCTGACAGGTGGACCAACACTCAGACGAGCACTGGCCCGGGGGGGGGGGTAAAATAATTATGACCCTTGAGTCTGCAGAACCCAAGGGAAAGAAAAGGCTAGGTGGCAAATGGTAAAACCAATGTTGGGCATTGCTGGAAGAGCTTTACTTAAGACGAACTGTCAAGGGGTTCCCATAATAGCCCAACCGTGTAAGGAACGCAAAATCCGGGAACATAACACCGATATGACGGAAACTAGGGCGGCAAGAGTGGAACAAAACACCAGGCATAAGGCCGAGCCTTCCACCCTTTACCAAGTATATAGATGCATTAATTAAGTAAGATATATTGTGATATCCCAACAAATAAACATGTTCCAACAAGGAACAACATCTCCATGTTCCAACAAGGAACAAACTTCAATCTTCACCTGCAACTAACAACGCTATAAGAGGGGCTGAGCAAAGCGGTAACATAGCCAAACAACGGTTTGCTAGGACAATGGTGGGTTAGGGGATCAACATGGCAATTGGGAGGCTGACAAGCAAAAGGTAGGCATCGTAGCAGTGGCAAAGCAAAAGAGCGAGCAAACTAGCATAGCAAAGATAGTAGTGATTTCGAGGGTATGATCATCTTGCCTGCACAGTTGTCAGAGTTGACTGGATCCTCACAAGCAAACTCAACGGGCTCCTCGGTAGCGAACTCATCTCCCGGCTCTACCCAACAAGACAAACAAGCAACAAGTATACAATCAACCACGGGCAAGACCAAGCAATACGATGAAATGACGATATGCTATGCGGGATGCGATGCGGGATGCAAAATGCAAGATATGACAGGAAAATACATGAACCTGGCATCAACTTGGAAAACCAAGTGTGCCACTGGATAGAGGAGATGAAATCGCTTGAAAACGATATAAAGATCAAAGGAATCGGAGCTACGGTTTAGAAATGGCAAGCGTTTTAAGATATGACACCGGTCTGCGATTAACAGCAAGTAGGCATCTAAATGCAACGAAATGAACATGCTACAGCCACCAAACATGAAAACAAAATACATGTCAGTGATGTACACAAGATGGTTGACAAAACACTAGCACTGAGCCATAGGCAAATTCATCCATTAAGAGGTTCAAACAAGCATGGCTAAAACGCAAATGCAAAACAGATTTCAGACTTAGTGAAATTAACACTAGTCTGAAATTTCAGATCACGATGCTCTCTTCGGAGCAGCAAAACAACATGATAGAAAACCTGAACATGACAAGTAAGAACATGGCATGGAGCTACTCAACAAGCTTAATAAAACACCCAAAGTGACCTGGGGCCAAAAGGGTTCACAAAATACTCTACCGAGCTCACGAACATCGCTCGAACACAATCAGTTTTCAGACTTAGTGAAAACTGAGACATGCTGAAATTTAACTCACGAAGGCATGTAAACGAGCTCGATGCACTCACTACGGTGCAAGTCATGGCAAGGAAAGCATATAACCAGCAAGAAGGCACAAAGTGCTAGCTACACATGGCAAGAACGAAGGCATAGCATCCAAGGAACACTAACGGGAGCATCGGCTAAATCGCAAACGAGTTGACGATCTGCCCAGATTAACAACGAAGCAAAAGTTGAGCTCGATTGAGTCAACCTAGAGCACTCCACAAATGCCAACAAAGACATGGATGGATAGAGCATAACATAAATATCAAAACTCCCTTACTGATCATCCTCAAAAGAGGCACGGATCATTAGGAAACAAGCTGGACATATAGCATCATGAACTAAAATATCCCAGACTTAGTGAAAATCACTAAGTCTCTAAAATCAGCAACTCAGGTACCTCTCTTCGCAAGCTTGCACAAGACAACACACACATCCTAAAAATGCATGGGTGGCACCTCTGGAAAGAAGACAAAATGCTTAACAATTCAACCCAAAGGGGCACAAGCATATCAGGCACGAATTAAACATAGCAAAAATGACAAAAGTGCATAATGAACTAACGGATCTGCAATTTAACTCACGAAGCCTCCTTCTAACAGCATTTTGGGTATCAAGATGACCTCAAATGCAAATGACGCAATGGAATGAAATGATGTACATGTCGAGGCGAAGATTTTGATATATCATACGCCCAAAACGGATCTACGGTTGCGGAGATACAAGCAGTCAAAGAATGCATAAAAATCTGGGAGATTAGGGTTTCGGGGAGAGGTCAACCTAGCCCAGATCCAGATCTGGATCGGCACGCTTCCCGAGGCGGCGCCGGAGACACTGTTCGCCGGAGAGGAGAGGGACGCCGGGCTCCGGGAGGTCGCCGGAGAGGGGGCCGGGCGTGGAGGAGGCGGTCGCCGGGGGCCGGATCCGGCGACCCGGGGCGGCGCGTGGCGGCGGAGGGCG